>NC_084470.1:124650662-124894351 GCF_027409185.1 Cynocephalus volans
CTTGGGTTGGGTGGAGGCAGGGCAGGCGGTGGCTGCAGAGTCCCTGCTTAGAAAGGCCCCTCATTTGGTTGAATGCTCTGCTGTTGTCATCTTGAAATTCCTAGTAATTTTTTTTTTTTTAACAAAAAGAGGCCCCACGTTTTCATTTGCACTGGACACAGAAATTATGTAGTTAGTCCTGAATGAGAGTAGGGACACCACTGAGCAGTAGTGGTGCACAAATTTCGATGCACATCAAAATTACTCCAGGTGCTTAACACTAACCTTATTACTGATAACAATAATCCTCTGGAAAATACTTATTAGTTCCAAGTGAGACTAGAGAATCTAATTTTAACAACTCCCCCCGTTGCCCCCCCCGGGAGTGATTCTGAAAGGGCCAGGACCATTATTTGGGAATCACCTCCTTAAGCAGTCCCTTACTCTGGTTTCACAGAGTTGTACACCGAGACCCAGAGGTGAAAGGGCCTTGCCCAAGTTGCACATCTAGTTTAGTGGTAGAGCCTGGGTCCTAGAACTTGGGTCCTGGACCCTTCCCAAGGCTCCTGGCAAACCCCCTGTGAATGTCAAGGGCAAGGACAACAGGACCTCACTAACATCTCTCCTCAGCCCAGATTTTGCCCTGCCACCCTGAAAAGACACTGGTTCTCAGATACTGGACAACAGGCAGTGCAGCACAATGATTCACATAAATCAAGCTCCACAATTCCTGCTGTCTGCCTGGGTACAACTGGAGTCCAAGTAAAAGACCACAGACCCACTGAGCTGAGAAGGCAGAGGTCAGAGTTCAGAGCAGTTAAAGACGCTAAAACATTAAGCACAAGGGCACTAGAGAGGTCTGAGCTGCCCAGCAGAATCCTCTACCAGTGCTTGACCATAGGCTGATGGGCTGGGATGTGTGTGCATTTGATGAATAACAAAGCATGGCTGCTACAAGGTAGAGTATGTAACAGATACTACAGATTAAACAATGCTCAGAGATATCAAAGGCCCTACCCAGCCAGAGTGAAGGTACCTTCCTAACAGCTTGTGAACACCTGGATCTAGCAGAATCTCCATAAAGGGAACAGCTTAGTCCTACCCTAAACCTGCCTAAGAAAGGCTAGAATCAAGTTACTATAAGATCCTCAGAGAGACTGTTTGTAGGTTGGGTCACATCATGTTGAAGGGGTTTGGTTAATATCTTCGCCTTTCCACAGACTTGTTATAACAGAATGTAAAACTAAGTCTACACAACTTAAAGGTGATTGACTCATAACTGAACAGCCTACAAGAACAGAAGAAAATCAATATTCTATGAGGAAAAACAACAGAATCCAGAGTCTGTATAATGTATCACCCACAATGTCCTTTACACAGAAATTAATAAACATGAACAAAAAAGAATAAAAATAAAATAAAATTTTGTTTGCAGGCAAAAATAAAATAAATAAATAAAAGGAGTTAATAAGACCCAAGATGACATTATTTAGCACAAAAATATTTAAAGCAGTTAATACAAATACCTTCAAAGAATTAAAGAAAAATATTATTTTAATGAGAGAACAAATCTCAGCAGAGAAGTAAAACTTATATGAAACAAATAAAATTTCAGTACTGAGAATTACAATAATTGAAAGGAAAAAATACACTATATTAGCTTAACGGAAGATTTAACATAGCAGAAGAAAGGGTCTTTAAATTTGATGACAGGCCAATAGAAATTACCAAGTCCAAACTCCTGAGAGAAACAAGATTGAAGAATCAGTAAAAAATAAGCAATACTTTAGGAACCCGTGGCACAAAATTAAAGAGTCTAATATACATGTAATTGGAGCACTTATAGAAGAATAAGACTAGGGAAAGGAAATATTTTTTAAAATAATGACCAAATAATTTCTCCAGTTTGATAAAAAATAAAAAATACTTAGAGAACAAGATGCTCAGTGAACTCTATGCAAGATAAATACAAAGAAAACTACTCCTAGGATATCACAATCAAACTGTGAAATCCAAAGATAAAGACAAAATATTAAAAGCAGCCAGAGGATGAGAGATATGACATACAAGGGAATATAGTAAGAATGACTGCTTGCTCCCCATCAGAAACAGTGGAGACCAGAGGACAAATAATATCTTAGAAGTGCTGAAAGAAAAAAAAAAAAAGGATAAAAGAAACATTGACATATCGCCAGAAGTACACTAAAAGAAATTATAAAATATGTTAAGGATAAAAGGAAATTGTACCAGATGGAAACTTATATATGAAGGAAAGAAGAGTGCCAGAAATAGTGAATAAGTGGAGAAATATAGAAGACCATTTTTATCTTCTCATAATTTCCTCAAAAGACAACTGAGTATTTAAAGAAAATATAATGACACTGAAAAATGGGGTTTATAATGTACATAGAACTATGACAACAATAGCAGCACAGACAAAGATGAGATTAAATTGGATTGTACTATATTAAAATTAGGATTTGTAAAGTGGGAATTAGAAAGTGGGAAAAGTTCTGTGCAAGTGGTACAATACTGACATTACATAGACCTTAATAAGGTTAAGGATATATATTTTTAGCCCTAGAAAAACAAAGAAAATATATAAGCTCTCTCTGTTCCACCATTTCGCAATGTGATACCCTGCCATCACTGAAGTCACCACCAAAGAAAGCCTTCACCATATGGGTTCCCTGGACTTTGGACTTACAGCCTCGGAAACTGCAAGCAACATAGACAGCGGACACCTGGCAGTATTAAGACTAGGCCACGGGCCTTAGCCCCACCTCTGCCCCACATCCAGGCAAGCAATGCAGCCAGCCAACACCCAGGGTCCTGTGACAGGGGCCAGGCCAGCCCCACCCACACCTACAAACAGATCTCAGAATGTACTTATTAACCATGTGTGTTTCTTTGGGGTGTGTGACTTATCTACTCATGTCCTTCACCAAATTTCAGCTTAGATTTTTCTAATTCTAATAAGTTTTTAAGAGGTTTTTTTGCAATAAGGATGTTAATCTTTGTGGTTTTTTTTTTTTTCAAAGTAGAGAGTAGAATAATGCTTACCAGAGGCTGGGCGGGAGGGAATAATGAGGGGGACAAAATAATAACTAAAGGGACAAAACTGTTATCTACCCTAAGTGAATCATTGTGCAGTATATGCATTTATTGAAACAACACTGTACCCATAAAAATATAAATATAATTTAATTTTTTTTAAAAAGAAAATATATAAAAAGATATACAGCTAACTAGTCAATAAAAAATTAAAATGGAATAATTTTAAAAAGAATAACTAAAAATAAGGCAAAAACAGAGTAACAGAGGAATGAAAAAGAAAAAGAGAAGATGGTACCAGTGGAAACAAATACCAAAATGGTAGATTTAAACCCAACCATATCAAACAATAATTACGTTAAATTTAAAGGGACTAAACACTCCAACTAAAAGACAGAGATTGTTAGACAAAATTTTTTTAAATAACCCCACTATAAGCTATCTACAAATAATCCTTTTTAAATAAAAAAGACATACCAAGCATATCTCATCAGGATGGTGAAAGATATCCTAAATATGCTCTGCCTAAGAGCAAAGTTTTCATTGTATCCAGAAGAGAAAAAATAATTTGTATCCAGAATATGAAAAGAACTCTTAAAATTCAATATTAAGATGACAATTTGTTTTAAAGTGTTCAGCAAGACATGAACTTAACCTAAAAAGATATATAAATTGCCAATAAGCACATGAAAATATGCTCAATATCCTTAGCCATCAGGAAATACAAATTGAAACAATCATAAGATCAAGCCATGAAAAGACATGAGAAACTTCAAATGCAATTGCTAAGTGAAAGAAGCCAGTCTAAAAAAGTCAACAACATGACATTCTAGAAAAGGCAAAATTACAGACAGTAAAAAGATCAGTGGTTACCAGAGATTCAGGTGAAGCAGGAAGGAATGAAAAGGTGAAGCATAGAGGATTTTAATGGCAGTGATACCGTATGGTACTATAATAGTGGATACATGCCATTGTGCATTTTTCAAAGCCTATAGAATGGTAAAACGCAGAGTGAACCTTAGTGTAAACTATGGGCTGTAGTTAACAATATTGTAATAAATGCACCACATTAATGCAAGATGTTACTAACAGGACAAACTGTAGGGGGAAAACGGAGAGCTACATGCAAATTCCCTGTACCTTCTGCTCAATTTTTCAGTAAACCTAAAACCATTCTTTAACAAAATCAAATAATTTTTTTTCAAACTACAAGATACTACTTCACACCACTATGATTGCTAAAATAATTTTTTAACTGACATTATCAAGTGTTGGTGAAGATATGGAGCAACTTGAACTCTCATACATTGCTTGTAGGAGGACAAAATGGTACAACTACTTGGAAATTAGTTTAGCAGTTTTATCCAAGAGAAATTAAAACATAAATCAACCGAAAACCTTGTACACACTAATTTTCATAGCAGCCTTAGTCCTCGAGCCAAAATTGAAAACAAACCAAACGTTGTGTAACAGATTAATGGATAAACAAATTATGGTAGTCATACAATAGCACATTACTCCACAATATTAAAATTTCTTTCCAAAAAAATGCTGATGCACACAACAGCGATGAATTTCAAATACATTATGTTAGACAAATGAAGCTAGACACCAAAAGAGTAAATAATGTATGATTCCATTTACCTTTCATTTATTGCTTTTCTAGACAATTTCATAAATTAATTATCTTTCCCTCTCTTCCCATTCTTCAAATCCTGCTTCCTCTTTCCCTGGTTTCTCTAATATGGTCTATTATCTCTGACCAATAATGAATATAGAACATTAAAAATCTACACACATATACCACATATGTATTTGAGACAATTTTTTTATGGTAGAAAAAGGAATAGCTATAAAACTTATGTAATTTAGGGATAGAAAAAGTATATTCAATACAGGCAGCTGCATGAAGTGTCTGACAACATTAAAGGCAATAAATTACAGCTTTATACCCTTAACTTGAACTTTAAAAAAAATTCTCTGGGATCCATGTAAAATTCAGAGAAAAGTTAATATTTTAAACCATTATCAGCCATTAACCACCAAATTTAAATTACCTATAAAATTAGCAGGAATTTGATTGGAACAGAAGACAAATAAGTTTTGAAAGGTAAAGAGGGAGTTGGGTGAAGCATACAGTAATTGGAATAATACAGAGTGAGATAGAGGTACATATAGAAAGATAGAAAAAATACTATTAATAGCCATTCAAAGACAAAAATCCTTAGTTAAATGATTAAGAGATGCCATTACAATAAAGACAAAACATAATGTAAACCATCCTCTCTAAACAGTGTAAGACAGTAGTAGTAGTAGCAGTAGCAGTAGTTTTCATCATTGTCGTAGCAGTAGTAGCAGAAGGAGAAGCAACAGAATCAGCAGCAGCAGTAGTTATTGTTGAAATAGTAGCAGTAGCAATAGCAGCAGCCACAGTAACAGCAGCAAGAAGGAGCGGAATGAAGAAAAAATTGCAGAAGAAGAAAAACAACAATATTTCATTGATGACAGACTGCATGCAAAGCACTGTTCCTAGCAATTTACATGCATTATTTCCTTTAATCCTCATAATCCTTTATTGTTCTGGTTTACAGATCAGAAAACTAAGACACAAAAAAAGTACCTGTCAACATCAGACTGCCAGGAAGGTATAAAACCTGGATTCACACTCAGGAGTTTGTCCACTTAATAAACTAAAGTTACATACAACTGAGTAGCTTTTAAAATATGAGGGTTCACCAATTTTAAACAGCTCAATACATAAACAGATCTCAATCTAGGAAAAGAAGATATATTCTCTAAATAAATAATCTTATGGTTTTAATAAGAAATGTTTGCCTAGGACAGAAAATCTGGCACAACTGTGGAGGGAGGAAGAGACAGGCACATAACACATAAACAGTACATTCTTCTAAAACATGCTGTGGTTTAACTTTTGTTCCCTAAAGGCATCTTTTAATTTTTGTGATTAATTAAGGGCTCCTACATCTTTAAGGCACATTGTTTGAAGCTATATTTTGCCTTGCTGTTTATTTAATAAACTTCATCAAATACCATTTAAGAGTTACCCGGCAGAATTTGCTACTTAAATATTTGAGCTTTCACCACAAAATACCATTTTTTCTTATTATTTTTAACTAATAAACTTTTAAATATTTCATACTTTCTGCTTCCTTTTCTTCCTTTGCCTTCATAATTTGCCTTTCACCCTTTATTAAAACTGCATTCTCAGAGGTTACAATGACATCATTCCCATTTCTCATCCAAAGGCCCTTCGATCACCAAATCTTTGGGCGGACTACATGTTTTTCTCTTCAGCAACTTGCACTGTGATCACCCTTCTTTCTTTCCTTGGTTTCTGTGACAGTCTTCCTATTCTGGTTCTCCTCTCACTTTGGGGGATGTTTCTCTATATCCTTTGCATTGTTCAGTTCTTCCAGTTGCTTGGGCACTCTCCCAGATTTAGCACCACAGTCATCTTCACTATGTATAAACATCTGCCTTTGGTAATCTTATTTGGATTTAACTCTAACCTCTCATGTGGATGAATCACAAATCTCCATCTGTAGGCCTCAAGTCTTTCCTATTTTCCAACTGCCTCCTAGACAGCTCTAGTTGGATGTTCCTCTAGCATATCGAATTCTACAATCGGTAAAAATAGTACCTACTATGTGCAAATAAGTCCCTTATCTTTGACTCTTCCTTTTCCCTCGCCCTCAACATCCAATGAGTCACCAAGTTTAATCCCAGCATGGAGTGCCTTATTTCCTACTGTTACCAATTTAGTAGACAGAGTTCCTCATTAACCCTCACCTCAACTGCTAGAACAACCTCTCCACTAGTGATTCCCCACCTCCAATCTTTGGCCTTATTAATCCATCTGAGAAACTACTGCCAATTGACTTTCCCAAAACACAGTTATGAAAATATTCAAAACTTGAATGGCTCCCTCTGTCTTGTTGACAGCAACATACGTTTGATTTTACCACTGTCCCCTCCTTTTCTCTTCCCTTAAAGCTACACTAGCCAAGTGGTCTATGAGCTCCAGCTAACACAAGCTCTGGTTTTTTGTTTCCACGTTTTCTCTGCCTATTGAAGTCTCACACATGATTCAACCCCTGGCACAAATGCCACTTCCTCCATGAAGTCCTCCTCAAGCAACCCAGACAAAAGCAATTTCTCCGTTCTCAGTATACCTTACAACCCTTCATATTCTATATTGCCTTATAGTTGGTTTGTACTATGCTCTTTCTTTCTCTCCTGGAAATGAAATAGAAGTTTTAGGGGACTTTCTCATAATGTTTGTTGAATAAAATAACTTAATTCTGTTGTCTCATTTGTATTCCCTTTATATTGTACATATGTACACTTACATGTCCACATATATTAAAATTAAATTTTATAACTGAGCCTAAATTATAGAGCCTTTAATGTCAGGCTAAGGCAGAGTGAGCCACTAAGGAGTATAAGCAGAAAAGCCCTCTTTAAAACAATGCATGAGAAAAGTGAGTGCTCTCTTATGCCATTACTAAAATCAGACATTGTTTGACTTCTCACCTACCAATTCCCTCACGTTAAAGAAGTTTTGTTTGGAAATGTAATACTCCTCTAAGCCATTTGTCCCCATCAGAAAAGTTCTATGGTGAGAATCAGTTGGGATAAATAGACGTCTCACCTCATTTGACCAATTCCTTAGGCAACGTGACCAGAAGAATCTCCTCAGACAACTACTTGAACCAGCCCAGGGCTAAACAACCCACTTCTAGAAAAAGAAATAGAGAGCCAGGAAGAGATCGGGACTAACTTCACAGTAACAAGAGCACATGTCAAGCCATTGTATTAATAAAGTTCTGCTAAAGCAAAGGAACTGACATTGGATGGCTTCACTTTCTAGAGAACTTTCCCACGATATTTTCCAAAGAATTTCTGACATTTCTAGCTAGAACTTAAGAAAATTTATTTAGAAAGTCCATTAGTTCCAATTTCTCTGAAGTATTTACTTCAAAGAATTTACTTCAAAGCTCTGAGGTTGAACATTCCTACCACATGAATAAAGCTGATGAAATGCTCACTTATTTAGTATGAAAGTATCTCCTTGGGAATAAACTCATCCTACTTACAGTATAATTGGTTAAATTCTGGGACAATTACCAATGTCATCTGTTCATTTTATTCAACTGAATATTTACAAACTTTGAACTAAGGGTTTTCTAAAACGAACATATTCAATGTTCTATTCACTCAGCTATTCAACATTCATTCCTACAGAAGAGCAGATTTCTTATTCAAAATGCTACTTTTTACTGTTAGCAGTTTGACATGTGCAAATTTTGTTTAACATATGGTACTGGAATTAGCAGAATACCAAAATTAAATATCCATAATAACCATTAATGACTCTATAAGGAAAAAAAAATAAAGTTATTTAGACAGGCATCATCTACACATTTTAAAATAGTAAGGAACTCCCTTTAATGTTGATCAACTACCTCAATCATGTCAAAAGGAACAAAATGTACCAGAAAAGCAAAATTTATTTTGATGTAGTGAATAATTCTACAAACTTGAAGATTTCAAAGAAGTGTAATATGTACCATTGTAATATTACTGACATATTTTTTGTTTGTCTTCATTTATTGTGCCTATGTAGCAATTAAATCGTAAGGTATAAAAGGTCTAAAACATTACTGATGTCAACCCTCTGTAATGCCCAGCTACTTCCAAAGCATTATCAGCAACAACTAGGAGATGCATTTGCTTAGTCACATGTTCCTTTTACGTTTCAACACTCACTCATCAAATTGCAAAAGAAGTGCTTCATAAAATAATCATCACGCAACTTACTCAGATACCTAATTGTTAAAATCATCTTTCTAGAGAATTCTCTTAGTTACTTGTCAGAGGAAATTACCATTTGTTAGTAAATAAGATTCTTCCTGATGAACATCTCCACTGTACCCTACTCTCAAAATATTAATTAGTGGAGTGCAGAACAAGATGGCCGACTAGGGTTGTCTGGGGCTCACCATTCTGCAACAAAAAGAAACCAAAACAACAAACAAACATATATATTTTGAATGAAATGACTGAAGAAATATGCTACAGAGCACCAGGGGAGTGATGAAATCCTTTCGGAGCATGGAAAACCAGATAGCACCATACAGAGCAGAGCGAGGCATCCTGCCTCTCTCTCACTGTCTCCTCTAAAGGACTGGCTTGGAATCAGGTGGAAAAAAGGTAAGCTGGAAAAGCCCCAGCTCTTCCCACTGCTGCCACAAACGCCAAAAATCCCTGCCAGAAGAGAGAAACCCCAGTCCTCACAGGCCCCAAACCAGTTTGGAGATTAGTTAGGAGTTTGTGCAGCTGCACAGCCTCATAGTAGAAGCCCAGGGACAGCAACTCCCAGCCTTTCAACCTAAGTGGCTATGGCACAGCACCATCTTAAAACCAAACCTGCTGCTAGAGTGCATGCTCCCCGAGGAGCTGGTGAAAACTAACTCCCTCTCTCCTAAGGGCTCACATTCATTCTACCATGTTCACACTGTCACTAACTAGACTGCAACTCCAGCTACCTGGGGCCTAGGCCACAAAGGAAGTCCAGGACCCCAGCATCTAAACCCACATGTCACCACTCCCCCGCACCTGGAGAACAGGCAGAAATGTTCATCAGGGAAGCCACCAATAAGCCACAGTTCACATTTGCACGCACCCGCCCCGCACAGCCCCCAGGCCTGTCAGCCCACATATAACTGTGCCAGCTTGACAGCCAGTCTGGTATTAGCTCCACCTCCTCCCACAGCCCTTCTCCACAGACCAGCTGAGCCCTGCTTCACTAGTATACACCTGCTCCCTGACCAACAATGATTGGGCAGCTGCTCTGACTCCCCACATCAGGCCTCTACAGAGCTGCTGGGCCCAGCTGTACCTTTGCAGGCTTGCTGCAGGCTCAACAGCTGATTCTGTGACCCTCCATGGACATGCCAGGCACTGCTGTACTAGTGTACACCTGCTCCCTGACTGACAGTGATCAAGCAGCAGATTTGCCTCTACATTGAGGCCCTCCACAAAGCTGCTGGGCCCTGATGCATGGGTGCGTGCCTACTCCTTGCCCAACAGCGTACTGAGCAGTGGTGCTGCCTCCACCTGGTGGCCCTCCACAGAGTGGCTGGACCCTGCTGCACTATTGCAGGCCTGCTCCAGGCTAGACAGCTGATCTAAAGGCCCTCCACAGAGCTGCCAGGCCCTGCAGCACCTGTCCACACCTGCTTCCTGCTTGACAGCAGATCATGTGGTGGCTTTGCCTCCTCCAGCAAGCTTCCATAAAGCCACCTGTCCCCACTATTACCACACATGCCACCTCCTGGACAGTCAGTGGCATCCACTCCTCAGACAGGTCTTCATAAAGCCACTTGAGCCCTCCACCCTGCACCCAGGCACACCTGCATCCAGCCCAAAAGCTGTTCAAGTAGCACACCACCCCCTAAGAGAGACAACCTCAGAGTTGCATGCCCATGCCTGGCCTAACAACCAGTCTGCACCAGGCAGCAACTCTGCACCTCAGAAAGACCACCAAATAGCTGATTGGCCCTCTGCACCTGCACACGCCTGGCCCAACAACCAGCATGGAGTCTCCAACCCAGCAAAACAGAGACAATGTTGGCACAAACTCCACAGTCTTGGCCACTGGGACATTTGCAGACATTGCCGAAGAACATTAGAACCAAAGGAACAGCACAGAGATTATACTAATAAGTCAATCCAAAATCAAAGACAACACAACATATCCAACAGACACCCTAGGACCCACATACAGGAAAAACTCATTTCCACAAAATCTACTCCATATACTTGGGAAAATATACATGGTCTTTCTGAGGTGCAGAGTCACTGCCTGACTGGTTATTAGGCCAGGCATGGGCACACAACTGTGAGGTTCTCTCTCTTAGGGGGTGGTGTGCTACCTATTCCATTAAATGCACAGATATCAACATAGAGACACACACACACACACAAATAAAAAATAAAAAGAAGAAAAGAAAAGAAAAAGAAAAAGAAACATGGCACCTCAAAAGGAACACATAAGTCTACAATAACAAATTCCAAAGAAAAGGACACTTAAGAAATGCCTGCAAAAGACTTTCAAATAATGATGTTAAAGAAACTCAAAGAGATACAAGAGGACACAAACGATTCAGTGAAATCAGGAAAACAATTCAAGATCTGAAGCAGGAATTTAACAGAGAGATAGATATCATAACAAGGAAGCAAACGGAAATCCTGGAGCTAAAGAATTCAATGAATGGAATGAAAAATATGATTGACAGCTTCAACAACAGACTAAATCAAGCAAAAGGAAGAATTTCTGAACTTGATGATGGATCTTCTGATATTGTACAGTCAATGAAAAAAAAGAAAAGAAATAACAATGAAAAAGAATGAAGAAAACCCACAAGACTTATGGAATACCATTAAGTGAACAAATGTTCAAATAATAGGTGTTTCAGAGGGAGAAGAGATGGAGAAAGGAACAAAAACCCTATTAAGTGAAATAATAGCTGAAAACTTCCCAAGTATTGGAAGAGATATGGACATTCAGATTCAGGAAGCTCAAAGGTCCCCAAATAGATTCAACCCAAAAAGATCCTCTCCAACGCACATCATAATCAAACTGTCAAAAGTCAAGGACAAAGAGAGAATTCTAAAAGCTGCAAAAGTGTCAAGTCACATATAAGGGAATTCCCATTAGAATACCAGCAAATTTCTCAACAGAAACTTTATACACTAGGAGAGAATGGGATGATATATTCAAAGTTCTGAAAGAAAAAACCCTGTCAGCCGAAAATACTTTATCCAGCAAAGCTATCCTTCATAAATAAGGGAGAAATAATGACCTTCTCAGACAAACAAAAGCTGAAGGAATTCATCACTACTAGACCAGCCTTACAAAAAATGCTTAACAGAGTGCTACAACTGGAAATGAAAAGGCAATAACTATTATCATGAAAACATAAAAAAAGTACAATACTCACATGTACAGGTAAATTAGTAATTCAAACTCAGAAAAAACAAGGGAGGTAATAGTGCTATATTATTGCTTCAACCATGTATCATTATTATTTTTTTATTTTTATTTTTATTTTTATTTTTTTTTGTCTTTTTCGTGACCGGTACTCAGCCAGTGAGTGCACCGGCCATTCCTATATAGGATCCGAACCAGCGGCGGGAGCGTTGCTGCGCTCCCAGCGCTGCACTCTCCCGAGTACGCCACGGGGTCGGCCCTCAACCATGTATTATGATGGTTTAAAGTCAAGATGGTAAAAAACAACAACAGCTACAATTAGTCACTAAGGAACATACATCAGATACAAACGTAAATTAAGGCAAGAAAAATATAATGGGGGGGAATCTAGAGTATTTTCATGCAACTAAAGTTAAGATGCTATCAGTTTAAAATATTTATTATAACTACAAGACTCTTTATGTTAGCCCCAAGGTAACCATGAAAAAAAGAAAAGACAGTAGGCACACCAATGGGAAAGAGAAAGAAAACAAAACTTAGAACCACAGAAAACCACCAATCCACAGAGGTAAATAACAAGAGAAAAATAAAGAAACTAAAAATCTACAAAACAACCAAAAAGTAATCCACAAAATAGCAGGAATAAATTCTCATATATCAGTAATAATCTTGAATGTGAATGGATTAAACTCTCCAATTAAAAGATATAGAGTAGCTGAATGTTTTAAAAAACAAGACCAAATGATATGCTCCTTACAAGAGACTCACTTAACTTTAAAGACAAACACAGACTGAAAATGAAGGACTGGAAAAAGATAGTCAATGCAAACGGAAATCAAAATTGAGCAGAAGTAGCCATACTTATATCAGATAAAATAGACTTTAAATCAAAAATTGTAAAAAGACACAGAAGGTCATTACATGATGAAAAAGGGATCAGTTGAACAAGAGGATATGACAATTGTTAATATATTTATATGCACCCAACACCGCAGCATCCAGATACATAAAGCAAATATTATTAGACCTATGGGGAAATATAGATTGCAATTCAATTATAGTAGGGGACATTAGCACCACACTTCCAACACTGGACAAATCATATAGACAGAAAATAAACAAAGAAACACCTGACTTTAAGTGCACCGTAGACCAAATGTACCTTATAGATATTAACAGAACAATCCATTGAGCAGCTGCAAAATACACATTCTTCTCAACTGCACATGGAACATTCTCCAGGATAAATCAGATGTTAGGCCACAAAACAAGACTGCACAAATTAAAAAAGACAGAGATTCACATAAGTATCTTTTGTGACCACAGAGGTATAAAACTAGTAATCAACAACAGCAGATTTTTTTCCCCTCCCTGACAAGGTGGCTCACTAGAGGTGACCAGCCCTCTCCTCTAATGCAAAAAAAGTCCAAAGCACAAGTAGATAACAACCTGTAGAGTATCAGGGAGAGAAAACAATGGAATCCAGCTAAAAAGTGAGGAAAACCCCCCAAGATCTGGAAACTCAAAACAACAACACAGAAAGACAGGGGAAACACCCAATCAGGACCAGTGCAAAGACTGCAGAAAACCTGCACTGCTGGGACAAGGTAGTCAGCGGGCTGACGGTTGGCACGCCCACCATAGATGCCTGCAAATCAGGCCGCAAAGAAACTGTGCAGCCCTCACAGATAGTGAGTCCATTGTGTGGAGCAGCTAAGAGCCCACATGACTGTATTTTTCCAGTGGGGAACTACACTCAGAGTCACCCCTCACCCCGTCAGTCCCAGACTGCTGCAAGACATCTTATCCCATTTTGGGATAAGAGCCACGGAGCTCAGAGTCCCACTGACATAGTGGCCCCACACACTGCAGTGGAGAGCATGGGGGGAGCACACAGGCTACCTGGATACACACCCTACTTCCCCCAGGGAGCTCAGAGCCCTACTTGACTCAACACCTCCCACACACAAGTCCCAGAAGAAAGTAAGCAGGGACTGAGCTGCTCACTTGCGCTGGTCACCTGAATCCATGCTCTCCTTCCCCTGGAGCTCAGAGTCCCACCTATATCAGAGTCCTGATATAAAAGAACTGCCCACATCAATGGAGAGTGACGGCATTGCACCAACCACACAGACACATGCCCTCCTTCACCTAGGAGCTCAGAGCCCTGTCCATCTCAGGGTCCCTCAGCCGGCTGCCTGGATCCATGCCATCCTTCCTGTGGAGCTCAGAATTCTGCCTGATGCAGCAAGTCCACAAACAGCAGCACAGAACATGTGTGGTGTTTGCAAGCTGCCTCGACCCACACCCACCTCCCCCAGGAGCCCTGAGTCCTGCCTGACACAGCAGCCCACACGCACCAGCAGAGAAGTGGCAGGGAGTGAGCCGGCACTTACTGCTGTGCTCACCCAAAACCAAACCTACAACACCCAACCCAACTATCAACACAGAACATTTCTACAGGTAAGAGTATAAATTAAGTACAGCCATTATAGAAAACAGTATGGAGGTTTGTCAAACAGCTATGGATAGAACTACCCTATGATCCAACAATCCCACTATTGGGTATCTACCCAAAGGAATGGAAATCACCCTGTCAAAGGGATACCTATACTCCTGTGTTTACTGCAGCTCTATTTACAATAGCCCAGATATGGAACAAACCTAAATGTCCATCAACAGACTACTGGATGAGGAAAATCTGGTGTACATATATATATATATGTGTGTGTGTATATAAACACACACACACACACACACACACACACACACACACACACACACAGGGGAATACTACTCAGCCATTAAAAAGAATGAAATTCTGCCATTCACAGCAGCATGGATGAGAATGGAGAAAATTATGTTAAGCACATAAGCCAGACACAAAAAGAGAAATACCACATGTCCTCATGCATAAGTGGGAACATATAAATAAATAAGAAGCAAAAAAACAACACTCACAATAATATGTTCAACTTTCTGAAGGAGAGAACAGAACTGTGGTTACTAGATGTGGGAAAGGGAGAGCATGGTAAGGGGGTTAATGAGAAATTGGTTAATGGACACAAAGGATTATATTTCATAAGGATGAATATGCTAATTATTCTGATTTGATCATCACACATTGTACATAGGTATCGATATTCAACTGGGTACCCCACAAATATGTATAATCAATTATGTTTCAATAAAAAAGTTAATTTTTTAATTCATTAAGAAATTAAAAAGAAAATAAACGAAAAGAGAGACATTATAACTGATACCACAGAAATACAAAGGATCATAAGATACCATCATAAACAACTATATGCCAACAAATTAACTACTTTTTAGTAACAAAAAAACACTGGAAACTTTACAAATACGTAGAAATTAAACAACATGCTCCTAAAAAACCAAAGGGTTAATGAAGAAATTAAATGGGAAATTTAAAAATTCCCTGAGTCAAACAAGACTAGAAACACATCATACGGAAACCAATATGGGACATGGCAAAAACAGTTCTAAAAGGAAAGTTTACGGTAATAAATGCCTAGATCAAAAAAGAAGAAAGATTTTTATTAAACAACCCAACGATGCACCTCAAGGAACTAGAAAAACAACAAGAAATTAAACCCAAAATTGGCAGGAGAGAAATAATAAAACGCAGAGCGGAAATAAATAAAATAGAAACTAAAAATCAATAGAAAAGATCAGCAAAATGAAGAGTTGTTTTTTTCCAAAGATAAACAAACTCGACAAACCCTTTAGCTAGACTAATCACTAATAAGTGGGAGCTAGGAGAGAAAGAAGGAAAGAAAGAAAGACCACAGTGGTGTGCTGAACTTGCAGAGGGAGACAACAGACCTCGGATTGCCAGGACAAGAAGAGGAGTTTGGAGAGGGGCACTTTGGAGAAGTTGGGTGGGGGACATGGGGAATAATTGTACTTTAAGGTGGTGGGCATGATGATAGCATTGATTTGGTCACCACAACTTGGGCACAGGTGCTGATAGCTCCTTGCCCCATGAATATGAGTAATCTTTATTGATAAATTTTTAAATAATAGTAATAAAAGAAAAAAGAGAGAAGACAAATAAAATCAGAAATGAAAAAGGAGACATTATAACTGATACCACAGACATACAAAGGATGGGCAGGTTTCCGATCAAGATGGCAGACTAGATGGTCCCCAGTGTCACCCTCTCCCACAATCAACTAATTTGCAACTATTAAAAAGCAACAACTGCCACGCTGGGGCGACTAGAGCTCAGGGGAAGAGGAGGAGGGACCTACAGAGTTCATGAAGGCAGGAGAAACCACAATGAGAGAAAGAAAGGATCAATCCAACCATTTTGAGTCCTAACCACTTCAAGCCTGGCCCTGTTGAGCACACAGAGCAAGAGCTACCAAAAACCACACCACTGCCCTTCATATGAAGCTGCTTGGAGGATGTAGGGGAGAAGAGGGCCTTGGTGGCCCCCAGGCCAGCAAGACCACCAACAGGGTTCCCGTGGACCCACAAGGGAGTGAGGGGCCACAGACAACTGGCAAAAGGAGCCACTCAGAGGCTGGTGAATAACTGCAAGTGACTGGCGCATGGCTCGTCACATGAGTGTTGGAGTGCAGGGGATAGGGGAGACTGGGCATACTGGGGCACAGCACAGACAACTGATCTGCCCCCCAATCGGCACAGGACCACTCAGTGGAGACTGGTCAGTAATATAGAACTGCAGGGGTACAGTCTGCTGTAAAGACTAAGGCCCAGACCAGAGTTTCCACACAACCCAGGCATACCACACTTCACAAGACCCAGAAGTGCTTACAAGGTCAACAATTAAAACCTGAGCCACACAAAAAGCCCTCCCCAGAGAATCAGCAGCAAAGCAGCAAGTTAGCTTAACCACAGGACTCAAGTGCTGGTTCCCACAGGAAGCTCCCCCATTTTAGAAGTAAGCAAAGAACAACAAAATAGTTCTAGTGCAAAGTTGAAGTGGTGGGAACAGCAAATAATCCAACACAGAACTGAAAGAAAAAACAAAACCTCATGGATTAGAGACAAAGTTCTGATATAACCAGTAAATGACTAACACCACCAAAGAACACCTAGAAGCAGGACCAGAAGCCCCCCAGGCTCCCTGGGTGGGGTGGGGAGAGGGCCCAGGACCTCAGACATGCACCCCCAACATCTATATCCACCACAGCAATGACCACCAAGCTGCTGCCAGAAGTGCCCTGGGCTCCCAAGCCAGGGCAGAGCAGTCCTAGGGTCTTAGCCATGTGCCCCCCAATGTCTGCAACCAGCCCAGCGACAAACACCGAGCCACCACCTGAAGCACCCCAGGCTCCCAAGCCAGGTAGTGGGGGGCTGAGGGCCTCCGCCATGCCTTCCTGAAGTCCACATCCAGACCAGCAACAACTACCAGGCCACTGCCAGAAGTGCCTTGGGCTCCCAAGCCAGGGCGGTAGGTGGGGCTGAGGGCCTTAGCCACACCCTGTGACGTCCGCACCCAGCCCAGTGACGACCATCAAGCCACTGAGAGAAGTGTCCCAGGTTCCTGGGGAGGGGGCACCAAGGGCCTCAGCCACGCCCCACACAATGTCCACATCCAACCCAGCCATGACTGAGCTAGCGCCAGCACCAGAAGCTTCTACCAGGATGAGGAGGGTGCCACGGGCCTTGACCACACTCCCCCTCCTTCCTCCTCCTTCCATCCTAGCCCCCTCTCATTTCCCCTCTCCTCCTACCCACCAAATGCCCCACAACATCTTAGAATGTAAAAAAGTAGTAATGATAATAAATAAAATTTTAAAAAATAGAAATACAAAGGATCATAAGAGACTATCATGAACAACTATATGCCAACAAATTTGATAACAAAAGAAATGGACAAATCCCTGGACAAATACAATCTACCAAGATTATTATTAAAAAACACAAAATGTGAACAGGCCAATAACAAGTGAGACAATTGAATTAGTAATACAAAGTCTTCCATTAAGAAGACCATTCCATCAGGACCTGATGGCTTCACTGCCAAATTCTAACAAACATTTAAAGAAGAACTAATACCACTTCTCTCCAGATTATTTCAAAAAACTGAGCAGGAGGGAATACTTCCTAATTACCTTTATGAGGCTAGCATTACTCTGATTCCAAAACCTGACAAGGACACAACAAAAATGGAAATTACAGGCCAATATCCCTGATGAACACAGATTCAAAAATTCGCAACAAGATACTAGCAAACCAAATCAAACAGCACATTAAAAAGATTATTCACTGTGATCAAGTGGGATTTATCCCAGGGATGCAAGGATGGTTTAACATATGCAAATCAATAAATATGATATACCACATTAACAGAAAAAAAGAAAAAAACCATATGACTGTTTCAACTGATGTGGAGAAAGCATTTGACAAAATTCAAAATTCCTTCATTATAACAACTCTTAACAAACTAGGTATTGAGGGTATGTACCTCAATAAAATAAAGGCTATATATGACAAACTCACAGCTAACATCACACTGACTGGGGAGAAGCTGAAAACTTTCCCTCTTAGATCAAGAACAAGATAAGGATGCCCACTTTCACCACTTCTATTCAACATCGTACTGGAAGTCTCAGAGGGAGCAATTAGACAAGAGAAAGGAATAACAGGCATCCAGATTTGAAAGGAGGAAGTCAAACTGTCCGTTTGCAGATAACATGATCTTATTTTTTTATTTTTATTTTTTTTAAAAAGATGACCGGTAAGGGGATCTTAACCCTTGACTTGGTGTTGTCAGCACCATGCTCAGCCAGTGAGCGAACCGGCCATCCCTACATGGGATCCAAACCCGGGGCCTTGGTGTTATCAGCACCGCACTCTCCCGAGTGAGCCACGGGCCGGCCTAACATGATCTTATATATAGAAAACCCTAAAGACTTCACCAAAAAACTGTTAGAACTAATAAACGAATCCAGTAAAACTGCAAGATACAAAATCACCATACAAAAGTGAGTAGCATTTCTATATACTAATAATGAACTACCTGAAAAAGAAATCAAGAAAAAAATTCCTTTTGCAATACATAGCAAAAATAAATAAATAAATAAGATACCTAGGAATAAACTTAACCAACGAGGTGAAAGTCCTCTGCAATGAAAACTATAAAACTCTTAAGAAATTGATGAGGATGTGTGAGAAATGCCCTCACCCATCCAATGCCAAAGGATGGACACGGAGACACGAGGTACAGTGAAGCGAAACTTTAATTATGGCCTTGCAAGGTTCAGGTGTCTGAAGGGCAGGCACACACAAAACAGTTACATCGAGCAATTGATTCCCTAGTGCACAAGTCATTCCCCCCACTTCTTCATTGCTGAGTACTACAGGTGCACAATCTTCCTGAATGATGCCTAAAATTTATTACCCCCTTACAAGGAATTCCTTTGGGGGCTCAGGACAAGCCTGCAAAAAAGGCCTGCTAATGCCCTCTGAAGGGAGAAACACCAGGGAATGAAGAAAACAAAAGGAGCTAGCAACTAATTAACATCTTAAGGAGAGCCTTATCTATTCAGCAACCCTCTGGGAAAATGAAGAAAACAAAAGGGACTAGTAACTAATTACTATCTCAATAAAACACCCTCAGATAAGTCAGTTTTGAAAATGAATCACTTAGATTATTTTCTTACAGACATAAATAAATAGAAGGATATCCCATGTTCGTAGTTGAGAAAAATTAATATTGTTAAAATGACTATTCTACCCAAAGTGATCTACAGATTTAATGTAATCCCTACCAAAATACCCATGAGATTCTTCACTGAAATAGAAAAAAAAAATCCTAAAATTCATATGGAACCAAAAAAGACCCCAAATAGCAAAAGAAATCCCGAGAAAAATAAGCAAAGCTGAAGGCATCACACTTCCTGACTTCACTTAGACAAATAGAACAGAACAGAGCCCAGAAATAACTTCGCACACCTACAGTTAACGGAACTTTGACAAAGGTGCCAAAATACATATTGGGGAAAAGGCAGTCTCTTCAATAAATGGCACTGGGAAAACTGAACATAGACATGCAGAAGAATGAGACTAGATCCCCTACCTCGCAACATATACAAAATCAACTCAAAATGGACTAAAGATTTAAATGTAAAACCCAAAACTCTGAAACTACCAGAAGAAAACATGGGGGAAACAATCCATGATAATGGGGCTAGGGAAGAGTTTTTTTACAAAAGACTTCTAAAGCACAAGCAATTAAAGCAAAAATAGAAAAGTGGGGATTACATCAAATTAAAAAGCTTTTGCACATCAAAGGAAACTATTAGCAGAGTGAAGAGACAACCTACAGGATGGGAGAAAATATTTGTAAAGCATACATTAGACAAGGGGTTAATATCAAAAATATAAAGGGAACTTAAACACCTCAACAGAAAAAAACAAAAACAAAAAAACAAATAACCCAATTGAGAAATGAGCAAAGGTTCCTAATAGATATTTCTCAAATTAAGACATACAAATGGCCAACAGGTCTATGAAAAAATACTCAACGTCATTGATCATCAGGGTAATGCAAATCAAAACAAAAATGATGCCATCTCACTCCAGAAAAAATGGCTATTATTAAAAAGACAAAGAAAACAACTGCTGGCAAGGATATGGAAGAAAGGGGACACTTGCACGCTGTTGGTGGAATGTATATTTTCTACAGCCACTATGGAAAACAGTATTGAGGTTCCTCAAAAAAATAAAAATAGAACTAACATCATCCAACAATCCCACTACTAGATATATATCCGAAAGAAATGAAGTCAGAATGCTGAAGAGATACCTGCACTTCCACGTTTATTACACCACAATTTACAATAGCCAAGATATGGAATCAACCTAAGTATCCAACAACAGATGAACAGATTAAGAATGTGGTGTATATATAATGGAATACTATTCAGTCATAAACAAAGAACGAAATCCTGTCACTTCTGGCAACATGGATGGGCATACATTAGACAAGGGGTCAATATCAAAAATACACAGGGAACGGAAACACCTCAACACCTCAACAGCAAAAAACGAATAACCCAGTTGAGAAATGGGCAAAGGTTCCTAACAGATATTTCTCAAAATACGACATACAAATGGCCACCAGGTCTATGAAAAAATACTCAACATCACTGATCATGAGGGTAAAGCAAATCAAAACAACAGTGATGCCATCTCACTCCAGGAAGAATGGCTAGTATCAAGAAGACAAAGAAAACAACTGTTGGCAATTTATCAATGCATCATTTTTTTCTTATAAATGTTTCACACAAAAAATCTTTTCTGCATCTTGCTCTTCTCCCTGAACAATATCTCAGAAAAATCTCTCTAAAATTATCTGCTATAGTTTCTATTCATGCATTTTTAACTGCTACATACCATTTCATAGTGAGGATAAAACAAAATTTTTTCAACCATTCCCCTAATGCACATTCACTTTGTTTTCAGTGTTTTTCTACTACAAACAATTCCACACACAAAAAATATTCTCCTGCATGCATTCCTATGCACTAGAACTTTGATTTCTACAGGATGGAGTCTCAAAAGACATGCTGATGAGTCAAGGGATATATATATCTTAATAGATTTTGTCCTTCATTAAAGTTATAACAATTCACATTTTCACCAGAAGAGATGTCTCACTACTATTCTAATTTGCATTTCGCTGGAAAACTACCATGTCTCAGCCCCTTTGCATATGTTTTGGACCCATATAAATCTGCTCATCTACAGAATGCCCTTTCATAACTTTGATCCATGCTTCTGTCAGTCAGTTAGACCTCTGGGTATACTGGACATTAACATACAGCCTATCCCAAATATTTTCCTCAAATCCATTATTTTTCTACTAACCTCTGTATTAGTCATGGTTCTCTAGAGAAACAAAACCAATGGAATATACACACATACACACACACACACACACACACACACACACACACACACACACACACACAGCCTAGCAACATTTTGGTGAATGACGAACTACATAAACGACGGTGATCCCATGAGATTATAATGGAGATGAAAAATTCCTATTGCCTAGTGATGCAATAGCCATCGCAATGTCTTACACAATGCATTAGTCATATAGGAACAATAGGTAGTACCATACAGTCTAGGTGTGTAGTGGGCTATACCATCCAGGTTTGTGGAAGTACACTGTACGATGTTGCTACAATGACAAAATTGCCTAATGACACATTTCTGAGAATGTATCCCATCATTAAGCAATACATGACCGTGTGTGCATGTGTGTACACATACGAGGATATTTACTATAAGAATTGGCTCACATGATTATGAAGAAGACCAAGAAGTCCCATGATACTCTGGATGCTGGAGAACCTAAAAAGCCAGTGGTATACTTCAGTTCGAAACTAAAGGCCTGAGAACTAGGAGCAACGATGTCCAAGGGAAGGAGGAGGAGATGGATGTCTCAGCTCAAGCTCAGAGAGTGAATTCACCCTCTGCCTTTTTGTTTTATTCAGGCCCTCAAGGGGTTGAATGATGCCCACCAACACTGGGAAGGGCCTTCTGCTTTACTCAGTTCACCAATTTAAATGCTAATCTCTACTGGAAACACCTTCAAAAATCTACCCAGTAATAATATTTTACCAGGTATCTGGACATGCCTGGTAAAAAGCCCAGTTAAGTTGACACATAAAATTAGCTATCACAACCTTGTTTGTGATATTTTTTGCCATACAAAGTACTTAATTTCACTTGAGTCAAATATTTCTACCATTTCTTTCACAGTTTCTGCATTGGGAAAGTTCTGGGGTTAGAAAGCTCTCCCAATTCCTAGATGTTTTGGCAAAATTTTTGTTTTGAAACTTTTTGTTTGGGCATTTTCAGGTTAAGTTTTTTGTACACCCAGAAATTGTTTTTGTTTCTATTTACAAAGGATGAAAACATTCAGGTAAGTGACAAATTGTACAAGCATCATTTATTAAATAATACAATAAATTTATTAAATAATACAATATTTTCTCTGTATTAATAATGAACTTCGTTATTACACTTTTATTTTTACTGGGATTTAGTTTTTGCTCTTGTCCTTTTTGGTTTGATATCAGGACTATGCCTGCTTCATAAAATGAGTTGAGAGGTATTCCCTCTCCTCCATTTTCTCAAGGAATTTGTGTAGTATTAGAATTAGTTTTTGCTTAAACGCAACCTCATGTAAATATGTCATTGAAAAGGGAGGGAGTATTTTAGTCCCGTTTGTTTGTTTGTTTGTTTGATGATTATAGATATTCTTCTTTAGGAAACCAACATTTACAAGTGCTAGTTTTTAAAAATTACTTGCATTGTGGAACATGAAGCTTTTCATACTCTACCACATTACGTTTTATTGGTCTACGTTACACTTGGAATAGATCTCTTACCCATGCACAATTTTATAACACCATGAATTACTCATTTGCAAAATATATGTTCAGTGAGTTATGTAGATTGAAATACTGAAAATGTCATAATACAATATCAAAATTTCACATTGGTTAATATCACAACCAATATCATCAGAAAAGCCTTAGTATTAGAAGGCTATCAAGCTCACAGTGACTAATACAATTTTTTCAAAATTCTAATTTTCATTGAAAAGTCAAGTTTTAACATTAGCAACACATATCGTCTTGAAGTGACAGGCTCTTTTCATTCACTTCTGAAAAATGAAAATTCTCTGCCAAAATATCCAAACCTGAACAACTGTAACTTCTCAGTCATTCTTTCAAATAAAAATGGTATTCCACAGAAACAGCAGCTATTGCAACTCGTTACTCAAAGAATCACATGTGTTTTTCCCCTGAGTAGCCATCATACTTGGATATGCAGCATAAGTTCTTTATGCACAGTTCCATTTCATCACTCAGATATCAGAATGATGCATATTCAAGGTACAAGGTTTAATAAAATTTACAATTTTTACTTCTTTCTTCATCAACAAAATTCTTAAATAAAATTGGTAGTTTTAGTCCTGTGACTGTGTGGCAATGAAGAATACAATGTTTACTGGAACAATTTGGTGCCATTACCTTGATTTGGGCTAAGACATAGTTTTACCCAACATGGATTTTCACCATCAGTGCAGTTGTCATCAAAGTAAAAAACATAAATAATACTTAAATATTGTTACAAAAAATAATTTTGACCTCATGAAAAAGTGTCAAGCACTCCAGGGTTCATTTACCACACTTTCAGAACCACTAACCTAGAGAAACTCTAGCACATGTATATGAAAATACACGTAAAATATCATTCATAGGATTCTTCTTTGTAAAAGCCAAAAATTAAAATAAAATTCATCAACAAATGGCAGAAATTGTGGCAGATTCATTTAATGGAAAGTAGTGCAAACAAACCCACTGTCACTATATGGCACAATATGGACAAATGTCTCCAACACTCTATTGAGCAAAAGAATCAAGACACAGAAGAATATACAAAGTTTAGTTCTATTTATATGAAGTTCAATCTGGTAAAATAAAAATATTTTCATTTTTAAAGATGTAGTATTGGTGGTAATCAATTTAAAAACAAAGGGGAGGAAAATAACAGAAAAAAAAACAGGACAGTAGTGACTTTTGGGGAAGATGGAAGAGAGTAGGATTGGGAAGTGTCAGGCTTCTGTGATATTGGCAATGATCTAATCCTTGCCTAGGTGGTGTTTACAATGGCATTCCTTTGTATAATTATTTATTAAATTTTGTGTATCTGAATGCCATATTTCATAAGAAACATTTTAAAACACCAGTCCTCTCATTTATCATGTCAATAACTGTGGATTCCTTCACCTTAGACTTACTTATATTTTACATTTACCTAGCACACACACAGAAAAGAAAAAACCCTAAGTGGCATTACAAGAAAGAAAGAAACAACACCACTTTTTAAAGCAATAGGTGGAAACATTCAGTATAGGTGGAGGTGAAGTCCAAAGTAAATTTTCTATTTTATTTCACAAAAAGATCAATTTTTACCACCCGTTCTCTAAAAATTAATGGTTGCTCTGAAAATTGATCTCTTCTTATGCTGTCTCTTCTTTCATTTTTAGTGACAATGGCTTTGCAAATGTCTTAATTCGTGTCTGAAAACTTTTTTCAGACTACTAAAAAAAACCCCACTGTTTGACGATGTTCACTGTCTAACAATTCTGTGAGGTGGATATCAGAGGAAATGTGTTAGCAATTACAAAGACAAACTAGTCCAAGTATGTTTGTGAACGACAGGCTGAAGTTAAAATGAAGGATCACTGTCACTAAACATGTTTTTCCATAATGCTCAAATTAAATCAAACATGTGAAAGAACATCTTAAAATATTTTACATGCATATTTTTGGCCACCAAAACAAATATATAATTTTTTAACTCTAATAAAATAACATCGCAAATATTACTCATTTAACATCTCAGGTATCTTCCATACAATTATGAATTTAAAATGAAAGTTGTGTTGTATAAAAGTCTGATTTCTAAAGGCTAATTAAGTATTTTAAGGCTCTCTAAAATGACAACAGAATTAAATAAATTATGTTTATTAAATCCTGCATGAGAAAGATGAACTCTGTAATCTATATAAAATTGCACATCACTCAATCCTCTCCACTTACTGTATTCTGTAACACAGCATTTTATCACCTAAATTTTGATTTTATACCATTAAGAATCAACTAACCTAGATCACCATGAGTACTTACAGCAAAACCTCTGAAATGGATCTGAGATTTAAATACAAAAATAAGATTTCAAAACAGACAAAAACATAAGTTAATATTTTTTAACCTTGGAATAAGAAAGGCTTTTGTAAGCATGTAGCAAAAACCGGAAGCAACAAAAAAGAGACTTAAAAATTCAAATATTTAAAACAAAACTTCCATGTATTAAAAAAAAATGACACAAGACATAAATACCTGTATAGAGAAAAATAGTTGCAAGATATATGACAAAGACATGAATTCCTTAACAAATTGGTTAACAAATTGTTCTTACAAGTCATGATGAAGACAAATAATTCAATGAAAATATAGAAAATTACAAGAAAAGTCTGCTCACAAAAGTAAAATAAAAAAGAGAAAAAAAACAAAAATATGTTCATCATAATAAAATAAATGTAAATATCAAAACAACCATTTTCATCTCAAAGTTAATAAAAAAAAGTTTATAATTCAGGTTTGATGACAAAATAGGAAAACTTTCTCATATACCATTGATGTGAGTATAAATACACATAACATTTTAAAACATTTTTATGATTTACCATAAAATTCACCCATCTAAAGAACACAGTTCACAGGATTTTAATGTACAAGAGAGCTGTGCAGCCATCACCACAATCTGACTTCAGGACACTCCCGTCACCCTCCCAAACCCCCGTACCCATTAGCCACCACTCCCTGTTCTTTCCCATGTCTGAAGTCCTAGGCAAACACGATGTTATTTTAAGAACAATTTGCCAGTGTCAATGAAAAATGTAAATGTGTAACCCTGTGACGGAGCAGCTGCATTTCACAGATTTTTATTCTGCAAGAAAACATACAACACACAAAGACATGCACGGGGTATTCCTGAAACACTGTTCTAGCAAGATACTCTCAGCAACCTGTATTCATCAGTAGCAAACTCTATTAATAAAAGGTGACATAGAGTAAAATAAAATGTGTAACTATGAAAATAGGACCATATTTCTGAAAAATGATCAGAATATATATTTCAGTCAAAAACCAATAAAACAGTATACAGAGTATAGTCCATGATCTCATATGTATAAAAAATATAATATTACTAAAAGATTTTAAAGAGAATACACACTGAATTTTTAGCAGCGATTGCCTCTGAAGAATTAAGATTAGCGGTTGAGAAAATTAAGATTAAATATTTAATTCAATAATTAATATTTCACTTTAAAATAAGGTTGATTCATTTGAAAGAATGCTCTTTATTGTTTTAAAAACATTGCCCAGCAATAACAAAAGCATTTTTAAGCTATACTATGCACAAGACACATCAGAGTTGTTTTATGTGTACATGCAAGGCTCTATCGAACTTCAAAACAGAAAATCATTTATCCTCATGCCTACAATTAAATGTTTAGTGAAAGTGATTTGAGCAAGGAAGATTATCCTTCAAAAGGATATCTCTGCATTTCATAACATAACTATGCATTTAAATTTAGGGGAAAACCCAAGTTAAAAAAATATCTCTGAAAAACAGGGAAAACAAAGAAGCAGTAAGATTGCTATTTTCTACTTCAAAAAGAAAAATGTTTTAAAATCTTTTCCTGGAACTGACAAATTACTACAGAAAAATATTTGTTTCACATTAAAGATATATTTAGTATTACAGCAGCAATCTAACCTGCGACTTTTCTTTGCCTTCAAATGACTCCTGATTATTTGACTTTTTATTTTCACATAATAAATTTCTTCCTTGTACCTTATAATAACAGTTTTCAAGAGGTTTCCAAATATTCATTTTTACTTTAGAAATTACATTGCTTATCATAATAAGCTTATAAAAATCCATCAATTTAATTTTAACATATAAGATGTAATTAGCCCAAAGAAATATTTAGAGATGCATATAAAGATTATATCATATATAAGATATGAGGATATTCTTCTGAGAATTATTTATATTAGTGAAAATTGTCAACAACCTCAATAGCCAACAAGAGGCATAAGTAAAATTAACTGAGGATCCTTCCATAACATGAAATACAATACAGTCACTTAAAATAGATGCTTAGGAACAATATTTAATAGTATGAGAAACACGCAAAATATATAAAAACAACATACATAATATCATCCCAATTTTCTAAGAAAAAAATACACCTATAGGATACATAGAGAGGGAAAAAAGGCTATACCATATTTGTAACACTTTTATTTCGAGGTGACTTTATATCCTTCTTTACACATGTTGCTCCCAACATTTTGTCAAGAAAATCTACATAAACTATTTTATAATTAGAGGCGCTACTTTAAAGACAGATGAAACTAAGCTAGTTCTCACACTGTGGCAACTCAGCATGTACTTTTAAATATTTTATGATAAAAAAACTTTATCAAAATCAGTCAAAAATGACTATGTAATTTCACAATGGGGTTATTTTAGAAAAATATACAGTGGATATATTTAAGATATGGAATAAGTTGATGTTTACATGCAATCTTCTCAGTGACGCCACAAACATTTTTACAGTATGCCACAAAGAAAAACAAAAACATAAGGGTGTGGAAAGAAAGAAAACCAAACACATTTAAAACTGAATCTCTGATGCAATACATGATAGCTTTATATGGTTTTTTTTTTTCCCAAAACATATGTGAGTAGCATTGGTATGTTCACTACTGATCTGAGTTGTCATCATAAAGAGTAAAGATGTTATTTCATGAAACACCAAAAAAACCCAATTTTTTAAGCCACTACTTCCTTTGAATTCTTTTAATTATTTTATGGTAAGCAGCCTCCAATAGTAAGAATTACAGTTATACAAAATAAAAATAAAAATGTTTGATAATGGCTCAAAATGATTTTTTAAATAATTAATGACAATTTTTAAAAAGAAAGAAATTTAAAATAAGAGCTGAAATGAAAGAGTGTCTGAATATAACAAGTATTACCCCCAAACAGGCTTTGTAATGTTTTCATCCTAACAGTTTTTTTAAGGGCTGGCTGGTCAGCTCACTTGGTTAGAGTGCGGTGTTATAACACCATGGTCAAGTGCACCAGAAGGCCACCAAAATATAAAAATTAAAAAAAAAAAAAAAACCTAACAGTTTTCTTAAACAACAAGATTCCACAAGAAAAAAAACCCTGAGACTTATGTCAGCAATATGACAGACTAGAATTTTCTAGTGGTCATCCTCCCACAAAAAAATCAATTTCAACTATCGACATGTAAAAAAACCTTCACAAGAACTAAGAACATCGGGTGAAAGATTACATCACCTCGGTATAGCACAGAAATAACAAATTTTAAAAAAAGAACAACACATTGAAGAGGGTAGGAAGGACCAGCCCCAGTAAAACCCCGTAACAGGGAGACACCTATGGTCCCCAGACTCAAGGCCAATACCTGGACCAAACCTCCAAGCCCATTTCAGGACCAAGTGAAATACCACAGCCCCAAGCTCCAGGCTTGCCCAGAAGACTCAGTCCCCAGGCCCCCACCACTGCCACAAAATACCAGTGGCCCCAGAATCCAAACTAGCACCAGGCCAAGCCAACACCCCAAGCTTTGGACCCATCCCGTCACCAGGCCAGCCTCTGTGACCCCACACTCCAGGCTGGCCCTCTAACCTCCGGACTTCAGGCCAGTACCCACTAAGTGAGCCTGTAGGCACCCCCCACAACAGAACAGATCCTGCAGCCCCAAGTTCCAGGCCTACCCAGCAGGCTCTGTTTCTAGACCAACTGCACTGCCAGGATGGCTCCAGTGGCCCCAAGCTCCAGACTGTCTCCAGCTCCAGCCTGGACACAACATCCCAGACTTCAGGCCCACCCAGGTACCAGGCCAGCCCCCAAATTCCTGCTCATCAGGACAGTACCCACAGATCTAGCCACCAGTCCTACCCAGTGCCAGGCCAGCAATTCTAGGCCCAGAGTCCAAGGCCACTCCAGGACTCAGAGCCTGGTCAGCTCACACAGCCTCAGGCTTCAGACCCACTCCAGCTCTAGGTCAGCCCCTGACCCCAGAAACTAGGCTAGTCCCTGTGGCCCCAACCTCCAGGCCAACCTCTATGGCCCCACACTCCAAGAGAACCAGGGTCCAGGCCCATCGCAATAGACGCTCATGACATGCCAGCCTCCATAGAACAAGGCTCCAGCTCCATCCCTGCAGTCCCGGGAGCCAGGTTGCACCCATGAAGGCCCTAGGCCCATCCCAGGCATGAGTTCCATCCCAGGATCTGCCCAACCCCCGTAGACTTAAGCTCAAAGCCCACTGCAGTACCAGATCAACCCCTGTGGACCCATGCTTCAGGACAGTCCACCTGGATAAAGGCTTCAGACTGGCCCTCATGAACACAAACTCTAGACCCATCCCTGCAGACCTAAGCAATGCATCCAACCAAGTGGATACAGGTTCTTGCCAACCACGTAAACCAAGGCACTAGGCCCACCCATCTGCTGACCCAGGCATCAGGCTAGCCTGCCCAAGGAATTCAGCAGCAAGCCCACCGATGAAGCACACCAGATAGCCTGCCAAGAATCTCTGAATGGGCTGACCAGTAAATGGCATTTTCAGACAGAGCCAGTCTGCAAAGACTGTAATAAGTCTCTATTTCTTTAAATAGGAACACATCAACATAAAACACCAAAAAATCAAGAAGATATAATGCCAACAAAAGAACTTAATAATCTCCCAATAGGTGAACCCAAAGAAATGGAGATACATGAACTACCTACAAAGAACGAACTACAAAGAATTCAAAATAACTGTTTTAAGGAAGTTCAGCAACCTTCAAGAAAATACAGAGAAACAATTCAAATGATATCAGAAAAACAAAAAACTACCAAAATGAAGAATTTAACAGAGAGAGAAAATTATTTTTTTTAAAAATCAAACAGAAATTCTGAAGCTGAAAAATACAATGGATGAAATGAAAAATGCAATAGAAAGCATCAACACAAGATTTGATCAATCAGAAGGAAAAAAGAAGATGTGAACTCAAACACAGGTTATTCTAAAATACAAAGTCAGAGGAAAAAAAGAAAAATGAATGAAAATGAAGACAGAAAGCTTATGAATTTATGCGACAGCATCAAAAAGATTTCAAGTTATAAAAGTTGAAGGAGAAGAGAGACAAAAGGATAGAAAATATATTTGAAATGGGGAGAGTGTGGTGGTGAAAATATATTTGAAGAAATAATAGCAAAAAACTTTCCAAGTGTGGGGAAAGAGATATGAGGCATCTTCAAAAAGTTCATGAAAACATTCATATTACCTTTAATTCTATTATCCCTTGAACTTTCTGAAGTACCCTCATATAAGTATCCAAAGTACAGGAAAGTAAAAGGTGTCCAATCAGATTTGATCCAGACAAGACTACACCAAGACATACTATAATCAAACTGTCAAAAATCAAAGACAATGAAGGAATCCTGAAAGCTGCAAGAGAAAAGGAGCAAGTCACATACAAAGGAGTTCCAATAAGGCTAGCAGTTGATTTCACAACAGAAACCTTACAGACCAGGAAAGAGTGAAGTGATATATACAAAGTGCTGAAAGAAAAAACTTCCAACAAAGAACAGCATACACAACAAAGCTGTCCTCGAAAAATGAAAAAGAGAATAATATTTTCCTAGAAAAATAAAATCTGCGGAAGTTCATCAACACTAGACCTTCCTTACAAGAAATGCTAAAGGGATTTCTTCAAGCTGAAAGAAAAGGATGCTAATGAGTAACACATAAACAAATAAAAAGATAAAAGCCCACTAGAAAAACTAAATACATGGTCAAACTCAGAATATGCTAATACTGTCATGGTGGTGTGGGTATAACTTAAATCTTTAATATGAAGGTTAAAAGACAAAACTATTAAAAACAATAATAGCTACAATAATTTCTAAAGGGATACGCAATATAAAAAGATGTAAATTGTGACACTGGAAACATAAAATGTGGAAGATGAGGTGTGAAATAAAAGTGTAGAGTTTTTGTATGCAATCAAAGTTAAGCTATCAGGTGAATATATCCTGTTATAACTATAAGATGTTTTATGTAAGCCTCACAGTAACCACCAAGCAAAAACCTACACTAGATACACAAAGGATAAAAACTAAAGAATCAAACTATTCCACTAGAGAAAATTACCTAATCATGAAGGAAGACAGCAAGAGAAGAAGAAAGAAACAAAGGACTTACAAAACAACCAGAAAACAATTAACAAAATAACTGTAGTAAGTCTTTACATATCAATAATTACCTTGAATGTAAGTAGGTTAAATTCTCAGGGCTGGCCAATTAGGTCAGTTGGTTAGAATTTGGTGCTAATGACACCAAGGTCAAGGGTTCAGATCCCCAAACTAGCCAGCCACAGGGAGAAAAAAAAATAAAAAGTAGATTGAATTATCCAATCAAAAAACACAGATAGGCTGAATGGATTAAAAAATAAGACCCAACTATATACTGCCTACAAGAAATTCACTTCATGTATAAGCAGACAACTAGACTAAAAATGAAGGGATAGAAAAAGATATTCTATGCAAATGGAAATCAAGAGAGGGCAAGGGAAGCTACACTTATACCAAATAAAACGGAGTTTAAGTTAAGTTGAACCCATAAAATGAGACAAAGAAGGTCATTATATAGCGATAAAGGGCTCAAGTCATCAAGACAATATAACAATTGTGAACATATATGCACATAACATCAGAACACCTCAATATATAAAGCAAATATTAGTAGATATGAAGGGAGAGGTAGAATGTAATACAATATTAGTAGGGGACTCCAATATCACACGTTCAGCAATCGACAGATCATGCAGACAGAAAAATCAACAAGAAAACATTAGACTTGAACTACACTTTAGACTAAATTGATCTAAAAGATATATGAGGGTACTTCAAAAAGTTTGTGGAAAGTTTCATATTATTAGCTTTCAATTCTATTTTCCCATGAACTTTTTGATATCCCCTTGTATGTACAATATCCCATCCAACAGCAGCAGAAGCAGACATGAAATATTCTCCATCACAGAAAATGTTAGCCCTCAAAACACGTTTTCACAAATTTAAGAAGACTGAAACCATATCAGTTCTTTTCTGACCACAAAGATATGAAACTACAAATAAATAACAGGAGAAATTTCAGAAAACTCACAAATACATGGAAATTAAGCAACCTGCTCTGGAAGCAAAGAATAAATTAAATGGAATATTAAAAATATCTAGAGACAGACAAAAATTTTAAATCAACATACCAAAACTTAAGTGAGGCAGCAAAAAATTTTCTAAGAGAGAAGGTGATGGCAATGAACACCTGCATCAAAAAAAAAAAGGGGGACTCAAATAAACAACTTAATATTACACCTCAAGAAACTAGAAAAAGAAAAATGAACTAAGCCTAAAGTTAGTAGAATAAAGGAAATCATTTAGCAAAAACTAATTAAGTAGAGATTAGAAAAACAATAAAAAGATCAACGAAGGGCCGAGCCCTCGGGAGAGTGCGGCCCTGGGAGCGTCCCGCCGCGGGTTCGGATCCTATATAGGAATGGCTGGTGCACTCACTGGCTGAGTGCCGGTCACGAAAAAGACAAAAAAAAAAAAAAAAAGATCAACGAAACTAAAACTTTTTTGGTCCTTTTTTGAAGATTGACAAAACTAGCAAGGCTAAAAAGAGAGAGAAAGGAAGAATACTCCAATAGATAAAATCAGAAATGAAATAGGAGACACTAAAACTTATACCACAAAAATCCAAAAGATCATAAGAGACTACTATGGATAATTATATGCCAATTAACTGAAAAGCCTAGAAGAGATGGATAAGTTCCTACATATATAAAACCTAACAAGACAGAATCATGAAAAAATATAAAGTCTGAATAGACCAATAATGAGTAAGAAGATTGAATCATTAATAGGAATCCTCTTAATAAAGAAAAGCCCAGGACCTGAGGCTTTCACTGCTGAATTCTACCAAACATTTAAAGAATTAATACCATTCCTTCCCAAACTCATCCAAAAGTTGAAGAAGAATTAATACTTCCAAACTCGTATTAGGAGGCTGGCACTAACCTGATACCAAAACCACATAAGGACACTACAGGAAAAGAAAATCTCAGGCCAGTGACCCTGATTAACATGGATGCAAAACTCCTCAACAAAATGCTAGCAACTCAAATTCAATAGTACAGTAAAATGACCATAACCATGACCAAGTGGGATTTATCCCATGGATTCAAGGATAGTTCAACATATGCAAATCTATCAATGTGAAACACCATATAGTAACAGAATGAAAAACAAAAACCACATAATCATCTCAATAGATGGAAAGAAAAAACTAACAAAATCCAACATCTTTTCGTGATAAAAACTTAATAAATTAGGCATAGTAAAAATGTACCTCAACACAGTAAAGGCCATATATGACAAACCACTGTTAACATCATACTCAACAGTGAAAAATGAAAAGTTTTTCCTCTGAAATCCAGAACAAGACAAGGATGTCCATTCTCGCCACTCCATTTAACATAATACTGCTGGTCCAAGCCAGAGCAATCAGGCAAGAAAAAGAAATAAATTGGAAATGAAGAAGTAGGTTGTCCCTGTTTGCAGACAACATACATGATCTTATATGTAGAAAACCTACAGTCTCCAGCAAAATTCTGTTAGGACTAATAAACGAATTCAGTAAAGACATAGGACATAAAATCAACATACAAAAATCGGTAGCCTTTCTTTATTCAAACTATTCAAAAAAGAAATTTAATAAAAAAACCCATTCACAGGGGCTACAAAAAACCAAAATACTTAGGAATAAATTTAGCCAAAGAAATGAAAACATTGTAAAAAAAATTGAAGACATCCCAAATAAATGGAAAGATATCCTATGTTCACAGATTGGAGGAATTAATATTGTTGAAATATTTGTACTATCCAAAACAATTACAGATTTAAGTCAATCCTCATCAAAACTCCAATGACATTTTTCATAGAAATAGAACAAATAAATAAATAAATAAGATGTGAGCAACCTCATCCACTACTGGAGGGCGTAATTAGTACACACCTGCCTGAGGGAGATGAGGCAACACTTCTCAAGAAATATAAATACACACAAAGCCTATTACCCAGTTATTCCAACTCTAGGAATTTCTTCTTATGAGATCATCAGATTTGTACACAAAGATATATTTATAATATTGTCATTGGGTTACTAATTTGAATATTAAAAATTGTAATGTTCGGGGGGGAAAAAAATGGAAAAAAATCCTAAAATTTGCGTGAAATTACAAAAAACCCTGACTAGCTAAAGCAATCTTGAGCAAAGAGAACAAAGCTATGGCATCATACTACCTGACTTCAAAATATACTGTAAAGCTATAATAATCAAAACAGCATAGAACTGGAGTAAATACAGACACACAGACCACAGAACAGAGAGCCCAGAAATAAACCCACAAATTTATGGCCAGTTGATTTTTGACAAAGATGTCATGAACACACAACAGGAAAAGGACCGTCTCTTCCATATGGTGCTGGGAAAACTGAATATCCACACACAGAAGAACAAAATTAGGCCCTCATTTCACAACATATACAAAAATCAACTCAAAATAAGTTAAAAACTTTAACATAAGACCTGAAACTGTAATACTACTAGAAGAGTACATAGGGGAAAAGCTTTATAACGTTGCTCTTGGCAGTGATTTTCTGGATATGAACCCTAAAGCACAGGCAAACAAGAGCAAAAATAGATAAAGAGAAGGACATCAAACTAAAAAGCTTCTGCACAGCCAAGGAAACAACAGAGCAAAAAACAACTGGCAGAATGGGAGAAAATATTCGTAAACCATGTATCTGATAAGGGATTAATATCCAAAATATACAAGGAACACAAACAACTCAATAATAATAATAAAACAAGTAACCCAATTAAAAAATGGCCAAAGGATTTAGACAGACATTTCTCCAAAGAAGATATACAAATGGCCAACAGGTATATGAAAAAATGTTCAATATCATTATCATCAAAGAAATGCAAATTAAAACCACACTCAGGTATCACCTCACATTTGTTAGGACAGCTGTCATCAAAGAAATGAAAGATAAGTGTTGGAAAGGATGTGGAGAAAAGGGAACCCGTGCGTACTGCTGGTGGTAACGTAAATTAGTATAGTTGCTGTGGAAGACAGTACAGATGTTCCTCAAAAAAACTGAAGAACTTCTTACCATATGATCCAACAATCTCACTACTGAGTATACATCCAAAAAAACAAAATTAGTATATTGAAGGGATATCTGCACTCCCATGTTCATTGCAGCATTATTCACAATAGCTAAGATACAGAATCAACTCAAGTGTCCATCCGTGGATGAATGGATAAGCAAAATGTGGTATATATACACAAGAAATATACTTAGCCTTAAAAAGGAGAGAAATCCTATCATTTGGGAAAAAACTGATAAAACTGAAAGACATTATGTTAATAACCCATGCATAGAAAGACAAATACTGCGTGATCTGAGTCATATGTGGAATATAACAGAGTTGAACTCACAGAAGTAGAAAGAAGAATGGTGGTGAACAGCGGCCAGGAGCAGGAAGCAGGTGGAGGAGATGTTAGTGAAAGAATGCAAAATCTAAATTAGATAGGAGGAAAAAATTCAAGATATCTATTGTATAACATGGTAATTACAGTTAATAACAATGCATTACATTGTTTCTGGTTCTTTTTGTTTCATTGTACATGTTTATGGAGTACAGTTTATTGTTTCAATACACGCATATCAGAATATTCAGCATAACCATCACCTAAACATTTATTTCTTTGTGATTATAACATTCAAGATCTTTTTTTCCAGCTATCTTGAAATATACAATATCATTAGCTATTGTCACCCTAGGGCACCGGAACTTACTCTCCCGATCTGACTGTAACTTCCTAACTTGGTACCAGTCTGCCAACCTTTGCCCAGCCTCCCCTCCCCTTCCTTTCCCTGTCCCTGGTAACCACTACTCTACTCCCTAGTTCTCTCTCTTTTTTTCTCTCTCTCTTTTTATTTTTCTTAATTGGCCCATCATAATTGCATTATATTTACGGAGTACAATATCATATTTGGGTACATTAATGCTGCGTGCAATGGTCATATCAGTGTCCTTAGTAGACCCATTACCTGAAACACTTGTCACTTCTTTGTGTTAGGAATATTCAACATCATCTTGACTAGCTATTCAAAGATACACAGTACTCCGTTGTCAACAGTAGTCTCCCTATATTACTACAGAACCCTAGATCCCATTCTTCCTTTCTAATATTTTATATTCACTGACCACCCTCTCCCATCCCTCCTATCCTTTTCCCCCCACCAGTCTCTAGTAACCACTATTCTACTCTCTACATTGAGGAGATCAACTGTTTTAGCTCCCCCATGCAAGTGAGAACGTGTGGCATTTCTCTGTGTACCTGGCTTACTTCACTTAACATCATCTTCTCCAAACTCATCCACGCTGCCGGAAAAGGCAGATTTTGTTCTTTTTTATGGTTGACTAGTATTCCATTATTATAAGCACCACATTTTCTTTATCCAGTCATCCGTGAAAGGGCATTTAGGTTGGTTCTAACTCTTGGTTAATGTGAATAGAACCATGACAAACATGGGAGTTGAGGTATCCCTTCGACTTATTTTCCATTCTTTCGGATATATGCCTAGTAGTGGGACTGCTGGATTATATGGTAGTTCTATCTAAGTTTGTGTCTGAGAAATCTCCATACTGTTTTTCATACTGGCTGTACTAATTTACATCCCCACAAGCAACGTAGAAGAGTTCCCCTTCCTCTGCATCCACACCAGCATTTCTTACTTTCCGACTTTTTGGTAACAGACATCCTAACTGAGGTAAGATAATAATTCATTGTGGTTTGATTTGCATTTCTCTAATGATTAGTGATGCTGAGCATTTCTTCATATGCCTGTTGGCCGTTTATATGTCTTCTTTCAAAAAATGTCTATGCAGTTCCCTTGCCCATTTTTTAATCAGATTACTTACCTTTTTACTATTGAGTCTTTTATATATTCCACATATTAATCCCGTGTCAGATGCACAGTTTCCATATATTTTCTCCCATTCTTTAGGTTGTCTTTTCACTCTGTTGATTGTTTCCTTTGCTGTGCAGAAGATTTTTAGTTTAATATAATCCCATTTATTGATTTTGCTTTTGTTCCCTGTTTCTGAAGTATTATACATAAAGTCTTTGTCCAGACCTATGTCCTAAAGTGTTTCTCCTATCTTTTCTTCTAGAAGTTTTATACTTTCTGGCTTAAGTCTTTAATCCATTTTGAGTTAATTAAGGTATGTATGTGGTGAGGACAGGGTTTAGTTTCATTTTTTCTACATACAGACCTCCAATTTTCCCAGCACCATTTATTAAAGAGATTGTCCTTTCCCCAATGTATGTTCTTGGCTCCTTTGTCAAAATCAGTTGGCCGTAGGTATGTGGATTTATTTCTGAATTCTCTATTCTGTTCCATTGTTCTGTGTGTCTGTTTTTGTGCCAATACCATGCTGTTTTGATTGCTATCACTTTGTAGCATATTTTGAAGACAGGGAGTGTGTTATCTCCCACTTTGTTCTATTTGCTCAGGATTGCTTTGGCTATTCAGTGTCTCTTGTTGTCCCGATAAATTTTTGAATCATTTTTCCTATTTCCGTGCAGTGTGTCATTGGTAGTTTCATTTAGGGATTGCAATAAATGTGTAGATCACTTTGGGTAGTGTGGTCATTTTGACAATATTGATTCTTCTGACCAATCAGCATGGGATGGCTTTCCGTTGTGTTGTGTCTTCTTTAATTTCTTTAATCAGCATTTTATAGTTTTCATTGTAGACATCTTTCACCTTCTCGGTTAAATTTATCCCTAGGTGGGTTTTTTTTTTTTTTCTTCCTATTGTAAATGAAATAGCTTTCTTGATTTCTTTTTCTGCTAGATTGTTGTAGGTATATAGAGATACTATTGATTTTTGTATGTTAATTTTGTATCCTGCAACTTTACTGAATTTGTTTATCAGGTCTAGGAAGTTTTTGTAGAGTCTTTAGGTTTTTCTCTATAGAACATTATGCCATCTGCAAGCAGGGACAACTTGACTTCCTCCTTTCCAATTTAGATGCTCTTTATTTCTTTCTCTTGCCTAATTGCTCTGGGTAGGACTTCTAGTACTTTGCTGAATAGAATTGGCGAGAGTGGGCATCCTTGTCTTGCTCCAGTTCTTAGGAGGAAAGCTTTCAGTATGAGGTTAGCTATGGGTTCGTCATATATAGTCTTTACTGTAGTAAGATACTTTCCTTCCTCACCTAATTTATTGAGAGTCTTTATCATGAAGGGATCTTCAATTTTATTAAATAATTTTTGTGTGTCTATAGAAATGATCTTTTTCTTCTCTTTCATTCTGTTGATATGATATATTACACTTATTGGTTTGCATATGTTGAACCATCCTGCCAAGGGTGGAGCTGCAGAGCCGCTTCTCAGGAAGTGGGCAAGGCCACTACACAGGGCTGCAGTGAAATGTCCTATCCAGCCACTGCTCAGGTGGTAGGCATGGCTGCTAGGTAAGTCTGAAGTGAAGTGACCCATCCAGCCACTTCTGGGCAGTGCGCTGCGCAGCTAGGCAAGCTTGTGGTGAGGTAGCCAGTGCAACTGCTTCTGGGACTGTTGGCAAGACTTCTAAGTGGGACTCATCAGGATGGAACCACCTGGCCACTTCTCTGGGAGGGGTGGATGCACTTTATTTCCATCAGCCCAAGGATGTATTTGCTAGGTTAGAAACCCATGAGCTGTTTTTCTGGGTTGGAGGCTCAAGGACATACAATTCGGTCAGTTGGCAGAGACAGGGAATAGGGGGTGGAATGTGCGGTGGTCCACCGAGAAGGGTCTAATTGTCTGACCCTCTAGCCAGGAACGTGGGGCTGCATCAATTCAGCAGGACCAGGGTTAGCTTCCCAGGCTGTAGAACACAGTCAGAGCTGCTATGAGCCCAGACTTCAAGCCACTGAGATCAGGACATTGTAGCCTCTCCTGTGAGTGTACTGGGATGAAGGCAGAGACCTAAGTCTGGGGCAGTGCTGTGGCTCCTGGCCCCAGAGCAGAGTGCGCTCCTGTATGGCTCTGGTTTCAAGACGGCACCATCCTGTATTGGCTTGTGTCCCAAGGGTGGGAGGTGAGGAGTGCACAGTTTGTGCTAGTGTTCTAGAGCAATGCAGTGTGTGTTTTCTAGGGTGCTCCCTACACCTGGCTCTGGGCTTGTCCTGCTAAAGGACCTGCAGGCATCAGTGGTGAGGACGGGAGTTGGTATGGGTCCTCTGCCTACCTTTTCACTGCAAGGGAAAATTCTTCCTGTGCCGATCCAAGTGTCAGAGATGTGGTGGTGGCTGTGTGCCTCTCTCTTTTCTCTATGCTGCCATCCTAGACTTCTGTGCTCCACAGGGATCTCTCCAGTCTCCTGCTGCACTCCTACATATTCCCACCAATACTCCCATCAATATTTAGCTGTCTCTTAGTTGTTCTGGTCCTTTTCTGTGGGAGGAAAAGGACCAGAACAACTAACACAGACGGAGGTGCACAGATGGCCCTGTGCACCTCCAGTCTGCCATCTTTCCCACAAAATCCAATGTATTATATTTTAAAAATCAATTTTTGAAAATTAGATTTTAAATGTTCTCACCACAATAAAAATGATAACTATGTGAGATAATTCATATGTAAATTTGTTCCACTGAGTCATTCCACAATGTGTATATACTTCAAAACATCATGCTATAAATAAATACGTAATTTTTATGTGTCTATTTAAAAAAAAACAAAAAAGAAAGAAAACTCTGCATGTCTTAAATTGAAGCTATGTAGTGACAGAGAATATTACTGAGATCAGTAGCAATCTACCAAATTAAAATTTAAAAGAAAACATAGCCCTTCTTCCTCCATTACCAACAAAAATAAACGTATATGCTCATGATATTGCTTGGAATATCTAAGAAAAAATATGAAAATGTCTTTTGTGATATTTTATAAACAGAATAATAAAAAAATTCTATCACACTGAAAAAAAAACCACACTGAAAATGAACTTCAAAAATTCTTAAAGGCCTCTTCATTAAAATAGCAGAGAAATTAAAAATAAAATTATTTAAATAATTTATTAGAGTCCAATGATAACATTTTGCACATTTGTACATTTAAATGGTGCTGCACAATTTGCAAGTTACATAAATATTCATTATTTTCATTTGATTTTGATAACAATCCTGTGAGATCAAAACTTATCCCTTCTTTAAACAAAAACTAAACTAATATTCTTGACTTCCCTAGGTCATGCAACTAGACAGTGGTAAAGGTAGGATAAGGACAAAGCTTTTCTGATTTCTAATCTAACAGTCTTTCACCACATCACACAGACGACCAAAGTGTCTCATTGGTGTCATAAGCAGAAATATAAATGATAATGATTTTTAAATTTCCCAGAATAAAATTTTTAAAATAAAAATTTAATAAATTAACATTTATTTAATTACTACATGAAGCATATAAGTGCTTATAGACTATAAAATCTTCATAATAATTCTGCAAAACAGGTATCCCCCAGTTTAGACAAGGAAACTTACATTCAGAGAGGATAAGCATTTGCCCATTTTCACATAACTAGTAAGTAGAAGAATCTGTATTTAAACCCAGGTATTCTTCACAGTTTATGCTTTTAACCAGTAAGCAATACTGTCTCTAATAATTCCACTTTAAAATGACCCAAGAAAGTAGTATATTATATCATATATTAGCTATAGCATAGCTTAATTTAGCAGATCATTTAACTGCTAGGAATGGTAAGAATAGTGAAACTAGAAAGACACATCACAAGTAAGATGAGATAAAGAAAGGGAAGAAGGATTCACTGAGTACAAAGACACTGCTTCTAAAACCTGCTACTGCCCCATCCCCGATCAGCAGGACTGACAGTCAGGAGAGAGGCCCTCGGCACACCCCTGTCTAGTACAAGTGGAGGTGGGACACACAAGACCGGAGACGGACACTAAAAATAGAAAGACAAACCCTGCCTACCTTGAATCATGATTTTATATTTGTACCAAAGAGAACCCCTTCCTAACTAGAACTTGAAAATCCATACTATAAAAAATATTAAAAACGTGTATTAGCATCAGAAATATCTAAATCCTACCTCTTCCTCATGCATTCGAGAGAGAAAACGATCACCATGGAGACTGCTGGACTTTCTCAGGCTGAACTTGCGAGTCACCTGTTGAGCGAGTGAGAGTTACTTCCTACTTCTCAGCCCTAGTTTGTCCTTAACCCAAAAGTAACCTTCCAAATTGTCTGAAGCCCATGACGAAATAATACTAACATTGGAGAAATAAAGTGATGATTCATTTCCAAGTGTTAGGATTAAAAAGCTTTTATGCTTCACAATGTGGACCTTCATTATTTTCTGTAAATAACTTAATGATTACTTTATTTAAAAATACCTGTCCCTAGAAAAGTCCAACGGAATTCTCACTTACCAGAGAAACTGGGATAAGCTTCTGTCTCAAGTACCGAGGATTTTCTATCTGAAAATCAGATATTTATTTATGACAATAAAATAAGGACATTAATTTTGGAGTTGTAATTATTATTTGATAAAATATAGAATTAGCTGCTATATGAAAATGTTTCTACACATCTCAATATTTAGATAATTTTTTAGAATGGGTATTATAGAATACATTTTTAATGGCCCCCTAACAAATGAAATATAAAACACAAACTCCTTTCTATGTACAAATGAACCTTCATGATCCCCTCGCTGCCTAACTACCCAGTCTCATCTTCCAGTACACTTCACCTCACATTTTATACTCTCAGAATCTTGAATGATTTATATTACCACAGCATCTTATGTCTTCTTGTGCCTCTCTGCCTCTGTGCATTTCTCTCCCAACCCCTCCAACCCCAATTATATATTATATTATATAAACAACCATCTATTAATTCTTTCTGTCTCAATTTAATCACTACACTCCCAGACATGTCTGGTATATAAATCCTTAAACATACCTCCATGACAGCAATGAGAATACAGAATTCACTTGAGACTCCCCTCACATCTACATTTCTGGGCTCATCTATCCTCCAACATGTCCTACAATCCAAGGACACCGAACAACTTATTTGATCTTAAAGGCAGTACACTCTTTCCCATATATGAATCTTTGCAACTTGGGAAATCATTCTCCCAACTTCTTCACATGGTTAACTTATTCAAGACTTACACTTTAGCAATCATCTCGCCCAGGAAACTCAATTCTTACTACTCCAGAAGTACCCTGGACACTTGTTCCCATTTATGATCTAGCATCCACCTTCTCCAAAAGAGTGTGGACTCTGAAAACAGAGTGTATAACTGCTTTGTTCACTACTCTATCCATAGAATCGACCATGGTGCCCAACAAATACTCACTGGGAAGGAAGAAAGAACAGAGAAAGGAAGGAAAGAAGGGAGGAAGGGAGGGAAGGAGGAGCAAGAAAACTGTACCTAATTCCCCTCTCTTACCACTTCCTAAAGTATCCTGTGTCCACACTCTCATATCCCACATATCGAGTTAAGATGAGGTCACCCTGGAGTAGGGTGGGCCCTAAATCCAATGACCGGTGTCCTAGAAGACGAGGGAAATTGGGACACAGCCACACAGGGGACGATGGGGACAGAGACTGGAGTACCCGGGACTGCTGGCCCCCACCCGAAGCTGGAAGAGGCAGGAAGGAGCTTTCCGAGGGAGCACGGCCCCGCCACACCTTGATTCTAGACTTGTGGCCTCCAGAGCTATGAAGGAAGAACTTCCTACTGCCTTCCCTCCCAAGAAACTCATGTGAAATCCAAACCTCCTACCCAGGCATCCCTGCAGCATGTGGCTTCTTGGACCCTCACACATGATCCAGCCGGGAACGCACAGCATGGGAAGGAATGAATGAATGGAGAAACTGAGGTAGCTCTCAGCTCTGGCTCTGCAAGAGTCTGCAGAAGGGCAGAGGTAAAGGCAAATTCTGGTAGAGCAGTGGGCACAAGGCTCTGACGTCCCCCCTGGGGAAGGGATCACTGGGCAGGAAGGAACAGAACTGTGCACTGTCTGGCAGTGGACAGAGCAGTGTATGTGCAGCCTCAGCTGGGCCCTGCATTGAAGAGCTACTCTGATTTCTTCCAGACACGAGGAAGACAGAAGCCTTGTGGGTGCGGCACCGTCTTGACAAAGACCAAGATTTTTTGCCACATTTGAAAGCTGGAGGGCGTGGGTGCTAAATCTGCAAGCTGAAACCTCCAAAGGTCACGAGTGGATTTCCCAGTCTTTCATGCTTGACCAGAGACCAAATAGAATGCTCATCCAAATCCCTGATGGGCCTTCCCGGAGGAAGACAGAAGAAGCAGAGATGGATGAGCCTCATTACAACTGCGTGTGTTTAATTGGACTCTGAGAGGAACAGACAGGGGAGAGAGAAGGGGGCAGAAGCCATCCCTGAAGGTAGAATGCCTGAGGGTTTCCAAAACGGGTATAACAAGTCAATCCACAGATTAAAGAACCCCAATTAGATCAGCAAAGCCCAACTGGGAATAAAAAAGAGGAGAAAATCATACTAAAGTCCATCACAGTTAGGGTTTTATGAGGGTGTGGTAGACAGGGAGATGGCAGCCTGTCCGTTCTGCAGCCGCTCCCTCCATGGCTCACCCCCTGTGCTCTGGGCAGGTGCACGCTTCGAGGGAGGAGCAGGGCCTGCATCACGTCCGGGAGCCAGAGACCTGCTTAGCTGATGGAAGCAGGTGGACAGGGAAGCTGTGTCCTGGGAGCAGGTGCGGGGAAGAGAAAGAGGTGTGCGCCAGCAGATGGCAAGTCTGCTCACCTGAGCCTCCGTGTCCCCATCTACAAAGAGGGGTGTGGGGTGCCCATTGTCAACCGCCCACAGTCGTCTTGACCACAAGAATGTGAAGAAGTCTGTTTGGAAGTGGTCTGAATGATGGGCCATCATCTGGGCGTGAGGAGCGATGAGCTGTGAAGCCATGGGCTGGGGCGAGGCTGCAGTAGGAGCTGTGGATCAAGAAGAGGGTTTTGTGCAGCTCCAGAAGCCGAAATCCCTTATTGTCCGATTCCTTTCGCAGCTGAGCCTCCACCCCCGGAGCCTCCAGCAGGGCCCAGCGAGGAAGAACGGGGGCTGCAGGTGGAGGCTGAGCAGCTGCAGAAGCAGCTGGAGAGCCTGGCGGGTCAGCTAAGGCTCAGGTAAAGGATAATGAGGGTTTGAGCCACCTGAACTGGGAGCAGGAGGAGCGGCTGCTGGAGCTGGGGCAGCTGCTGGGCTCTGAGGCAAGCAGCACAGGCACGTGCTGGACGGCACGCAGTGCCACCATGCCACCACCAGCTCGTGCTGTCCCAGGCCCGTGAGCTCCAGGAGCAGCTGGCTGAGCTGTACTGGCTTCAGCAGGCTGGTGCGCCACCCGCCCTGCCGGTCTGCCTCCACACTCGCCCCCTGGGTCTTTGTTTCCCCACCTGTAAACTGGGGTGCTGGAGACCTCAAAGGAAATGGTGCCTTGGAAGGCACCTGTGAGCCAGTGCCCTGTGCTGTGGGTCTCCAGCGGCATCAGGGGGCCGCCGATTGCTTCTCTCCATTCAGACCGATTAGGACACGGAGGTCCCCAGTGCACTGCAGTCAGGGCAGCATGAGAAGACGGAGCTGGCTGAGAACTTGGGCCAGAAAAGGAAAAAGCCAAAAGAAAAAAGAAAACAAGAAGAGTTAAACACCGTGAAAGAGAAGAGACCGCAAAGGAGAAAACACCCAAAAGTAGAACAAAACACCCGTAAATGAAGAAAACACCCAGAAGAAGGAGAAAATAACCCAAAAAAGGAAGAAAACGACAAGCAGAAGAAAGCACAGCAAATAGGAAAACACCCCAAAGAGGAAATAACCCAAAAGAGGAAGAAAACACCTCAAAAATGAAGAAAACACCCCAAAGAAGTAGAAAACATACATAAGAAAAAGAAAACACCCAAAACAGGAAAACCCCAACAAAAAGAAGAAAACCCTCAAAAGAAGACAACCCAAGAAAAAGAAGAAAACCCCCATAAAATAAGAAAAAACCCCAAAGAGAACAAAGCCCGTGGCTCACTTGGGAGAGCGTGGTGCTGACAACACCAAGTCAAAGGGTTAACATCCCCTTACCGGTCATTTTTAGAAAAATATTTAAAAAGAAGAAAATAAGAAAACTCCAACAGAAACAAGAAACCTCCCCATGAAAAGAAAATAATCCACCCCCCAAATATACCCCCCATAAAAATAAGAAAACCCACCAAAAACAACAACTGCACCCAACTGCGCACACACAACGGACCGGCGCACACCAAAGTGCACCCACAGACCCGACGCACCCCTCCCTGGCTGTACGGCCCCAAACCCCATCAACTGCCCCGACAGGCCCAGTCCCCACCAAGTGTTCCAAGGGAACCAGCTCCCACCAACTGCCCCAGGCACGCAGCCCCCAACCAATTGCACCCATGGGCACAGCCCCCTAGGACCCTACCCCCACCAGAACAGCACAATGGGACTAACCTCCACCAAAGAAACCCAAAGGGCCCTGCACCCCCAAAGTACTCCCACGGGCCTATCCCCCATGAAACTGCACCCACATCGTGGACATCCACAACTGCACCCACAGGCCCTGACCCAGCCCAACTACACCGTGGGTCCAACCCCAACTGCCCTCAAGTGCACAGCCCCCACCCAGCAGCAGCCACAGGCCAGACCACATGCAACTGTCCCCACCGGCCCAACTCGCTTCAAATGCTCCCACTGGCCCAAGCCCCAACAACTGCACCCACAGACGAAGCCCCACCAACTGCACTCACGGGACGGGTCCCCAACAAAGTGAACCCACGAGCCCCGTGCTCACCCAACTGTGTACACAGGTCCAGGCCCCAATGACAGCAGCCACATTTCCAACCCCCACCAAAGTGCACCCATTGGACCAACCCCCACCAGACTGCATCAACAAATGCAACCCTCACCAAACTGCACCAAGTACCCACTCCCGAACAAACTGTACCCATGGGCACAGCACCATGGAACCTAGTCCCTGCCAAAGTAACCCCACGGGTCCAGCCCCTCCCAAAGTACCCCGAGGGGCACAGCATTCCCCAAAGTAAACCCATGGACCCAGCCCCCACCCGACTGCACCCACGGGCCAGCCAGCCCCAACTGAATCCATGGGCACAGAACCCTCTGGCCCAGCCCTGCCCCAAATGCAGCCATGGACCCAGTACTTGCCAAAGTCCCCCATGGGTCCAGCGACATCAAAGGTAACCCCACAGACCAAGCCCTCTCAAAGGTACAGACCTACGCCTACTCAAATGTACCTACAGGCCCAGACCCCACCCAACTGCACCATGCGCCCAGCCCCCAACAACTGCATCCAAGGGCCCAGCCCGCAGCCAACTCTCCCCACAAGCCCAACCCCCCGTCAAGGTCCAGCCTCCACCAACGGCCCCCATGGGCCCAGCCCCACCCAACTGCACCCATGAGCACAGCCCCCTCGGACCTAGTCCCCCCATCACAGCACCAACGGGCCTAGACTCCACCAAAGAAACACCACGGGCCAAGCCCCTAACAAAATACCTCCATGGGCACAAGCCCCATCAACTACGCACACAGGCCTAGCCCCCACCCAGGTGCATGCAGGAAACCACGACCCGCCCCCAAGCTACACACTGGAGCCCAGCAATCCTACCTGCACACACGAGCCCAGACCGCAGCTAAGTACACCCACGGTCAGCCATCCCTAACTACACCCACAGCCACAGAACCGTCTGCCCCAGCCCTCCCCCAAATGCAACCATGGACCCAGCACCCGCCAAACTACCCCCACGGGCCCAGCCCCTCCCAAGGTACCTCCATGGGCTCAGCAACCAAAAAAGGACACCCACAGGCCCAGGCCTAACCAACTACACCCATGGCCTTTATCCCCACACAACTGCACCCACGGGCCCAGCCCGACCCAACTGCACCCTCAGGCCTGCCAGCCCCATCTGCACCCACGGGCACAGAACCCTCTGGCCCAGCCCTCTCCAAAATGCAACCACAGGCCCAATGCCCGCCAAAGTACCCCACGAGCCCAGCACCCCCCGAAGACACCCACACAAACCCAGCTCCCCAGAACTATAACCACAAACCCAGGCCAACCCAACTGCACCTACGGGCCCAGACCCCACCCAAGTGCACCCACGGGCCCAGCCCCACCGACTACCCACATGCGCCCGGCCCGGCCTCCACCCAGGGGCATGCATGGAACCAGGACCCCACCCCCCACAGCTACACACCTCAGCCCAACCATCCAAACTGCACCCCTAGGCCCAGCCCAACCCAACTGCACCCTCGGGCCATCCAGCCCCATCTGTACCCACAGGCACAGAACCCTCTGGCCCAGCCCTCCCTGAAATGCAACCAATGGCCCAGTACCTGCCAAAGTTCCACACGGGACAAGCCACCACTAAGGTACCAGCCACCACCAAGGTACCCCCAGGGACCAAGAACCCCCAAAAGTACACCCACGGTCCGACGCCTACTCAACTGCACCTACGGGCCCAGCCCCCATCCAACTGCACCCACGGGCCCAGCCCCCACCAACTGCCCCCATGGGACCAGCCCCACCAACTACCCACACATGCCCAGCCCGCACCCAGGTGCATGCATGGGACCAGGACACCCCCACCTCCGGGTACACACCTGAGCCCAACCATCGTAAATGCACCCATGGGCCCAGACCACAGCAAAGTGCACCCACGGTCAGCCATCCCCAACTGCACCCACGGCCACAACACCCTCTGGCCCGGCCCTCCCCCAACTGCACTCACACCCTTGTTCTGCTTTTTTTTTTCGTCATCTAACATGTCGTCTTTCGTCCCTTACTGATCAACTTCTACCCCATCTTGAAGATTCGACTCACAGGTCACCCCACTCGAGGCATCCCTACTCAACTTCTCTCACCTGGCTTCTGTCCTGGGACTTCTCTTTTACATTCACAGTATCCAATCAACGATGTTGACACAGAAGCTGTTCGCTTTCCCAGGCTTTGGGTTCCAGGACACGCCTCCAGCGTTCCAGCCACTCCCTCAGGTTTCAGGCCCCCTCCTCTGGGTTGTTCCCTGGTGGAAACTTACAGTTGCCACTTAGACTTATTTTTAGCATCAACATGGGGAAAATGTGACCACAAGCTGCAGGCTCATGCAAATCCAGTGGCTGGGCGTGCTCAGGAGAGAGGACAGGAAATTCTTGAACGTATGTACCTGCTGGATGCAATAGGGTCTGACCAACGAACACGCTCCAGGAAGAGACGGACTCAGCGTGTGAAAGACTAATGTTCCATAACTGGGAGTCACACCCTCCACTGAATGTTCCTTAGGCAAAGAAACCACAGACACCAAATCCCTGCTGAAGGCGGGGCGTTGCTGACTGTCCAGGAGGCATCCTGCGCTGCCCTGGCTGAGGGGTGCCTGCTTCACTGTGCACGGAACTTACCTTCACCAGGAACCTGCTCCCGGTCTTGAGCCAACCTGCGCTATCTACTGAACCCGCTCCATTCTCGCTATGTAGTTAGACCTCATGTATCTACTGAACTTGCATGTGCGTTATACTTGGTGCGAGCCCGGCTTGGATCTCTGAAGCTGGGCTGCACTCTCCTTATCCCTCTCTCGGGTCTCCTCCCCAGGCTCTGCAGGACCCAGTCCCCAGGAGGGTGGGTTGAGCAGGTGCTAGACAGGCCTCTGACCCCTGGCTCCAGGCCAAAAGGAAAGTCCAAGGACCCAGGCATGGGGCCTCCCTCCCACCGGCCGCCAAGACGGGCAGGGGGGCCGCCTCCATATGGCCTCACTCAGGGGTCAGGTTAGTTCCTCGACCTCCACCTCAGCCAGGGACCCACACCCCACCAGCAAACCCAGGGCTTCACACTTACAGACACCAAGATAGAAGCACCTCCGGGACACCTGGGGGACAGCTCTGCATGACAACCCACAGAGCCCTCCGACTCTTCGGGGACTTCACTCCCAAGCACTGCCACCAACACCACCAACTCCAGGCTTTCCTCTCACCTCCAGCGCCGTCCCTGCCAAGAAGGCCCCCCCTGGTCAGGGACTGCTCACCCCCAGGATCCTCCAAGTCCAGGCCTTCCATCCCACGGCCTCTGCTCCAGACTCTACGAACCGTGGCATCAACCCCTCCTCCCCCGACACCCTGCTCCCCGGCTCCCGGCTCCCAGTCCACCTGGGCCCTGGCTCCCCGGTCCCCCAGACCTCCAGCTACCCGGCTCCCGGCTCCCCGGTGCCCCTAAGCCCCTGCTCCCTGGCTCCCGACTCCCCCCGACACTCGGCTCCGCGGTCCCCGGACCCACGGCTCCCGGCTCCTCTTTCCCCCGAACTCCGTCTACCTGGCTCCCGGCTCCCCGGTACCCCGACCCCCGGCTCCCTGGTGCCCCCCGACCCCCGGCCCCTCCTCACCGGTCGCGGAGTCTCCTCACACACCGGCACCGCAAGCGCCAGCATCACGACCAGTGCAGCCGCCATACCGCCGTCCACGTTCGGCAGCCAGCAGCCGCTGCAAATCTCCGTCCTCCCGCCGCACTGCTGGAAGCATCGGCGGGGGCGCGGCAGGGAGCGCGCACGCAGGGGGGCGTCGCGGGGCGGGGCCCGCAGGGGGCACTGGCTCCCGCCTGGAGGGGCGCCTCCAGCGTTGCTAGGAGACGGGGGGCGGGGCCTGCCGGGATGGGCGGGAGCCTGGGGAGAAAGAAAAAGAAAACGTGATCAAAAAGTGGTAGAGGGGGGCCGACCTCCCGTGGCTCACTCGGGAGAGTGCGGCGCTGGGAGCCCAGCGACCCCGTGTTCGGATCCTATACAGGGATGGCCTGTGCACTCCCTGCCTCAGCGCGGTGCGGGCGACAGCAGGCCATCGCTTGCCATCCCCTGGTGGCGATCCCCTTACCAGCGGTCATCTTAAAAATAAATAAATAAAAATAAATACAGAGTGGCTGAGGGCTGGCCCGTGGCTCACTCTGGAGAGTGTGGTGCTGATAACACCAAGGCTGCGGGTTTGGATCCTGTATAGGGATGGCCGGTTCGCTCACTGGCTGATCGTGGTGCTGACAACAGAAAGTCAAGGGTTAAGATCCCCTTACCGGTCATCTTTAACAACAAAGAAAAGTCTTTGAAATGGTAAACTTTCTATAACAGAAAAAAATAGAATGCTCTTGGATTGGAAGAATCAACACAGTGAAAATGTCCATACTACCCAAAGTGATATACATATTCAATGCAATCCCCATCAAAATTCCAAAGACACTTTTCTCAGAAATGGAAAGAACTATCCAGACATTTATATGGAATCATAAAAGACCACGCATAGCCAAAGCAATGCTGAGCAAAAAAAATAAAGCGGGAGGCATAACACTACGTGACTTTAAGCTATACTACAAAGAACAATAACCAAAACAGTATGGTACTGGCATAAAAACAGACACACTGATCAATGGGATAGAATACAGAATCCAGAAATCAACCCACACACTTACTGCCATCTCATCTTTGACAAAGGCACCACGCCTATTCACTGGGGAAGGGACTGCCTCTTCAGTAAATGGTGCTGGGATGACTAGATATCCGTATGCAGGAGAATGAAACTAGATCCATACCTCTCACCATATAGTAAAATCAACTCAAAATGGATTAAGGATTGAAATATACACCCTGAAACAATAAAACTTCTTAAAGAAAACATAGGAGAAACACTTCAGGAAATAGCACTGGACACAGACTTCATGAATACGACCCCAAAAGCACGGGCAACCAAAGGAAAAATAAACAAATGGGATTATATCAAACTAAACAGCTTCTGCACAGCAAAAGAAACAATTAACAGAGTTAAAAGACAACCAACAGAATGGGAGAAAATATTTGCAAAATATACATCTGACAAAGGATTAATATCCAGAATATATAAGGAACTCAAACAACTTTACAAGAAAAAACAAGCAACCCAATTAAAAAATGGGCAAAAGAACCAAGTAGGCATTTCTCTCAGGAAGATATACAAATGGCCAACAGACATATGAAAAAGTGCTCAACATCACTCAGCATCCGGGAAATGCAAATCAAAACCACACTGAGATACCATCTCACCCCAGTTAGGATGGCTAAAATCCAAAAGACTCTGAACGATAAACGCTGGCGAGGTTGCGCAGAAAAAGGAACTCTCATACGTTGTTGGTGGGACTGCAAAATGGTGCAGCCTCTATGGAAAATGGTACAGAGGTTACTCAAACAATTGCAGATAGATCTACCATACGACCCAGCTATCCCACTGTTGGGAATATACCCAGAGGAATGGAAATCATCAAGTCGAAGGTATACCTGTTCCCCAATGTTCATCGCAGCACTCTTTACAATAGCCAAGAGTTGGAACCAGCCCAAATGTCCATCACTGGATGAGTGGATACGGAAAATGTGGTACATCTACACGATGGAATACTACTCAGCTATAAAATCGAATGAAATACTGCCATTTGCAACAACATGGATGGACCTTGAGAGAATTATATTAAGTGAAACAAGTCAGGCAGAGAAAGAGAAATACCACATGTTCTCACTTATTGCTGGGAGATAAAAATTAATATATAAATTCACACACACACACACACACACACACACACACACACACACACACACGCACGCACACACACACACACACACACAAAATAACGGAGAGGGGAAGAAGATATAACAACCACAATTACTAGAAGTTGATGATACGACAAGCAAACAGAGGGGACATAGGTGGGGGGAGGGGGGAGGGGGGGAAGTTTTGGTGATGGGGAACAATAATCAGCCACAATGTATATCGACAAAATAAAATTAAAAAAAAAAAAAATCTTAAAAAAAAAAAAAAATGAAGTCAGGAGCGAAGGATCTAATAAAAATACCTGGACGGCAGTTAGATTCAGAGAACGAGGAAGTGTCATGGGACGAGCATCCCGTGCAAAGTTAGGACAACACCGAGGTCAAGGGTTCGGGTTCGGGTTCCCTACTGGCCAGCAGCCAAAATAATAATAATAACATTAAAAACATATGTAGCGCCCCGTGTCACATCAGTGATGCCCACGGCAAGAAGCCGCTCGGCACGCTGGCAGCTCTGCTCCGCATCGTGTCGGGATCTTCTACCAGGGCTTCGAAGAAGTCTATGGCCTGCACCGGGATGGCCCCCCTGCCTCAGGGGTGACGCACGAGTCCATCTCACTGCTCGGGGCTGGGAAGGCCGGGCTGGCAGGTCGGCTTCCTGGGCCACCTCTTCCTGGCCTTGACCAGGACCTGGCCCGTGGGATCGCACATCTGCCTGTATCGGTACGGCCAGGAGTTCGAGCAGCATCTGCTCAACTCTCTACTGAACTCGCTTCATTCTCGCTTTGGAGTTAGACCTCATGTCTCTACTGAACTTGCATGTGCGTTACACTTGGCGCGAGCCCGGCTTGGGTCTCTGGAGCTAGGCTGCACTCTCTCGATGGAACCTATATTTCTTCTCTGTTCTATTAAACTGGTTCTTTCTACCTGGAGTCTGCCCTTGAATTCCTTCCTGTGGCGGAGTCAAGAACCTGACAAGAGGACTGGGCCGGCTAAAAAGGACTATCTGGCCACCGCCACCCCCCCCCCCACCACCCTGCTCAGACCCTACCTCCGACATCAGCTTCACTTAGTCTCATAGCTTAAAGTACCCGCTATATGACAGTGAACCCAAATTTACATCAATGGTCTTAACCCAGACCCCCACCAAAGTGCACCCACAGGCCAAGCCCCCACTGAACTGCACCCACGGGGCCAGTCCCCACCAAACTACCCCACAGGACAAGCCTCCCTCAAAGTAAACCAAAGGACACGTCCTCCCCAAAGTACACCCAAGGGCTCAGCCCCTACACGACTGCACCCACGGCCAGTGCCTCCCCCACTGCACCCACAAGCCCCACCTCCCACCAACTGCACTCACGGGACAAGCCCCCAACAAAGTGAACCCACGGGCCCCGTCCACACACAACTGCGTCAACAGGTCCAGGCCCCAACAACTGCAGCCACATTTCCAGCCCCCACCAAAGTGCACCCATGGGCCCAGCTCCCACCAAAGTGCATCCACAAACCCAACCCACACCAAAATGCACCCAGTACCCAGGCCCCAACCAACTGCACCCACGGGCAACGGCACCATCGGAGCTAGCCTCCGCCATAGAAACCCCACGGGCCCAGCCCCTCCCAACGTGACCCCATGGGTCCAAGCCCCACCAACTACCCGCACGCACCTAGCCCCCTCCCAGGTGCACGCAGGAGACCAGGAGCCCCCCCACCCCCCAGCTACACACCTGAGTCCAACCATCCTAACGGCACCCACGGGCCCAACCTCAGCAGAGTATACCCACTGGCCCGGTCCCCCACAATTACATCCTTGGTCACAGGCCCCTCACTGCCCAGCCTTCTCCAACTGCACCCAAGGTCCCGGCCCCCACCAACTGCACACACGGGACATGCGCACAGCAAAGGGCCCCCTCCCACCCATCGCACACCCAACTTGCCCGCACGGCCCAAAGCCCCACCAACTGCTCCCACAGGCCCAGCCCCCACCGACTGTCCCCATGGGCCCTGACCCCACCATGGGGCTGACCCTCCACCAACTGCATCCAAGGCCCCCACCCCCCATTAACCGCACTCACGGACTTCGCCCCCAACAAAACCGCACGTACGGCCCACTTCCCAAACCAAAGGGCACCCATGGGCTCACCTCCCCACAACTGTGCCCTAGAGCACAGCCGCCCCCCCAACTCCACCCAAGGGCCTGGCCGGCCCCCAACTCCAACCACGGGCCCAACCCCACAAAACTACACCCACCGCACCAGCCCACCACCCACTGCACCCACGGGTCCAGCCTCCTCAAAGTACCCCCAAGGACAAAACCCCCTGGAGGGGATGGAGTTATGTTCCCCCCAAAACTCCCTGAAGCTTGAATTGTGTCCCCCAAGTTTCATGTATTCGCCCCTCAGCCCCCACTATGACTCTTAAGAGGGTGGGAAATCCTATTTTGGTCATTGAAACGTGGAACCCTGAACAGGGGATTGGATTGCTGGACCTCGAAGTAGTGAACGAATTAAAGACGGTGCTCAGGGCCTGACTCGAAGGGCGTTCCAAGAAGACGAGAGTCTGCCTTTTGTTCTCTCTGCTCTCTCTGTTTCCATCACCGTCCAGTGTGAGAGCCCTGGGTCACTGTCACCAACACCAGATGGACTTTAGACGTCGCAGACTCAGAAACGGCAAGCGATAACTTTTGTTTCCTTTAGAAATTACCCAATTCCGAGGATTTTCTGCGAAGCCACGAAAACGGACTAATTCACCACCCTCCAAACTACACCCAAGGGCCCAGGCCCCACCCAACAGCACACACGGGCCAGCCAGCCGCAACGGGAACCACGGGCACAGAACCCTCTGGCCCAACCCTCCCCCGAATACACCCATGGACCCAGCACCCGCCAAACTACCCCCACGGGCCCAGCCCCTCCCAAGGTACCTCCATGGGCTCAGCAACCCAAAAAGGACATCCACAGGCCCAGGCCTAACCAACTACACCCATGGCCTTTACCCCCACACAACTGCACCCACGGGCCTAGCCCCACCCAACTGCACCCTCGGGCCAGCCAACCCCATCTGCAACCACGGGCACAGAACCCTCTGGCCCAACCCTCCCCAAAATGCACCCATGGACCCAGCAACCGCCAAACTACCCCCATGGGCCCAGCCCCTCCCAAGGTACCTCAATGGGCCCGGCAAACGAGAAAGGACAGCCACAGGCCCAGGCCTAACCAACTACACCCATGGCCTTTACCCCCACACAACTGCACCCACGGGCCCAGCCCCACCCAACTGCACCCTCGGGCCAGCCAGCCCCATCTGCAACCACGGGCACAGAACCCTCTGGCCCAACCCTCCCCCAAAGGCACCCATGGACCTAGCACCCGCCAACCTACCCCCACGGGCCCAGCCCCTCCCAAGGTACCCCCACAGACCAAGCACCCCCAAAGGTACACCCATGGACCTAAGCCTACTGAAACGCACATACGGTCCCAGACCCCACCCAAACGCCCCCACCGGCCCGGCCCCCACCAACTGTCCCCACGGGCCCAGCCCTCCCAACTAACCACATGGGCCCAGCCTCCACCCAGCTGCATATATCTGACCAGGAAACACCCCAGCTACACACACATGAGCCCAACCATCCTAACCGCACCCACGGGCCCAGACCCCAGCAAGTACACCCACGGTCAGCCATCCCCAGCTGCACCCAAAGCCACAGAACCCTCTGGCCTAGCCCTCCCTCAAATGCACCCATGGATCCAGCACCCGCCAAACTGCCCCCACGGGTCCAGCCCCTCCCAAGGTACCTCAATGGGCCCGGCAACCGAGAAAGGACACCCACAGGCCCAGGCCTAACCAACTACTCCCATGGCCTTTACCCCCACACAACTGCACCCACGGGCCCAGCCCCCACCCAACGGCATCTGTGGCGACCTCCCCCCTCCGAAAGCACCCCATCGGCCTAGACACCCCCAAAGCACACCCACGTTCCAACCCACACCCAACTGCACCCACCGGCCCAGCCCCCATTGAACTGCACCCATGGGGCCACTCCCCACCAAAGTACCCTCACAGGCCAAGCCTCCCTCAAAGTAAACCCAAGGACACATCCTCCTCAAAGTACAGCCAATGGCTTAGCCCCTATACGTCTGCACCCATGGCCAGGGCCTCCCCCACTGCACCCGCTGGCCCTACCTGCCACCAACTGCACTCACGGGACAAGCCTCCACAGAAGCGCAGCCACAGGCCCAGCCCCACCCAGAGCACGCCCATGCGCCCGGCCCCCACTCAAGTGCACGCAGGGGCCCAGCTCCCACCCGACTCTACCTACGTGTCCAGCCCCCACAAAGTACACCTGCGGGTCCAGCACCCCGCAAGTGCACTCGCGAATCCACCCGACACCAACTGCACCCACAGGTCCAGACCCCCTCAATGCACGCACACGGGCCCTGCCCCTGCAAAGCACTACCGTGGGCTCAGCCCCCACCAAAGCACTACCACCGGCCCAGCTGCCCCCAACTGCAACCACGGGCCTAGCCCTCAGAAAGGTTCACCAATGGGCCCAGCTCCCACCAAACTGTACCCACAGACTCATATCGCTGAAAATGGAGCCATGGGTCCAGGCCCCCTGAAAATGCACCCGTCAACCCAGCCCCACCCTATCTGCACCGACAACATGAGCCAACACCACCTACACCCACCGGTCCTGCACTCACCTCGCCAGGGCTTCTGTGTCTTTCAGAGAGCTGCCTGGCTGCTGGGCAAGTGCCCTGCTTGAGAGGCATTTCAGAAAGGACCACTCGAATTACAAGGAAGAGGAGACGGACGTGGCGAAGCTCCTACAAGACGCGGCCCTTCCCTGGTCCTGCGGTTCCCTGCTCAGGACAGCCGACCCGGCTTAGGCCACTCCTACCTCTCCAAGAGCCCCCAGACCTCTGCTCCTACACGTGACTCCCTATGTGTCTGTCCCTAGGAATCTGTAACCAAGAACCAAACTGGGGTCTCAAGAAAGGAAAAAAGTTTCTATCAAGCAGAAGAGACGCTGTCTTACTTTTCGCCTGGGAAAATATACCCCAGTCCATTTTCCCACAACCAGTCTCTATACCACGTGTGCCCTCCCTCAAAACATGGTCCAGTCCTGTGCACAGCACTGAGACCCGGAGGCCATGGGAGTCTGCTAAAAACAGCCCTCCACATTCCCTGCTCTGAACTGGGTGCCCAAGGCGACCTCACTCTGACCTTGAAAAACCTCAACTCCCCTCCCGGGACTCTGTTTCCCCACTTGAAAAAGGATGAGGGTGGACTAGATGCCATCTTATCCTGTGCCCCCAAATGAGACAAAAACAGAGAGAGCAATATGCATCAAACTCTAGGATCTCCCGCCTGCCCGCGCAGCCAGGGCCCTTCACTGGAGCCTAACGAGGGCTTCGCGTTGTGGAGGGAACACAGGGGGCACGTGCATACTGGGGCAAGACGCTAGAGCTGAATCCTCCAAAGGATGATAATCCGGTCCAAGCCCCAGCCAGGCCTGACCCTTTTGGAGGCTGTTTACACACTTGGTCCCAGTCCCAGTGCCCAGTGGAGGACAACGGCCCACTCTTCAAACAGGACCAACCATGCAGGACCCCAGGGAGTCCTGGGGTTGGGGAAGAGTCTCTTGCCCTTACACCCCACAGGCAGGGCGTGCCACCCCTCTTTATCCCTTTCTCGGGTCTCCTCCCCAGGCTCTGCAGGACCCAGTCCCCAGGAGGGTGGGTTGAGCAGGTGCTAGACAGGCCTCTGACCCCTGGCTCCAGGCCAAAAGGAAAGTCCAAGGACCCAGGCATGGGGCCTCCCTCCCACCGGCCGCCAAGACGGGCAGGTGGGCCGCCTCCATATGGCCTCACTCAGGGGTCAGGTTAGTTCCTCGACCTCCACCTCAGCCAGGGACCCACACCCCACCAGCAAACCCAGGGCTTCACACTTACAGACACCAAGATAGAAGCACCTCCGGGACACCTGGGGGACAGCTCTGCATGACAACCCACAGAGCCCTCCGACTCTTCGGGGACTTCACTCCCAAGCACTGCCACCAACACCACCAACTCCAGGCTTTCCTCTCACCTCCAGCGCCGTCCCTGCCAAGAAGGCCCCCCCTGGTCAGGGACTGCTCACCCCCAGGATCCTCCAAGTCCAGGCCTTCCATCCCACGGCCTCTGCTCCAGACTCTACGAACCGAACCGTGGCCTCAACCCCTCCTCCCCCGACACCCTGCTCCCCGGCTCCCGGCTCCCAGTCCACCTGGGCCCTGGCTCCCCGGTCCCCCAGACCTCCGGCTACCCGGCTCCCGGCTCCCCGGTGCCCCTAAGCCCCTGCTCCCTGGCTCCCGACTCCCCCCGACACTCGGCTCCGCGGTCCCCGGACCCACGGCTCCCGGCTCCTCTTTCCCCCGAACTCCGTCTACCTGGCTCCCGGCTCCCCGGTACCCCGACCCCCGGCTGCCTGGTGCCCCCCGACCCCCGGCCCCTCCTCACCGGTCGCGGAGTCTCCTCACACACCGGCACCGCAAGCGCCAGCATCACGACCAGTGCAGCCGCCATACCGCCGTCCACGTTCGGCAGCCAGCAGCCGCTGCAAATCTCCGTCCTCCCGCCGCACTGCTGGAAGCATCGGCGGGGGCGCGGCAGGGAGCGCGCACGCAGGGGGGCGTCGCGGGGCGGGGCCCGCAGGGGGCACTGGCTCCCGCCTGGAGGGGCGCCTCCAGCGTTGCTAGGAGACGGGGGGCGGGGCCTGCCGGGATGGGCGGGAGCCTGGGGAGAAAGAAAAAGAAAACGTGATCAAAAAGTGGTAGAGGGGGGCCGACCTCCCGTGGCTCACTCGGGAGAGCGCGGCGCTGGGAGCCCAGCGACCCCGTGTTCGGATCCTATACAGGGATGGCCTGTGCACTCCCTGCCTCAGCGCGGTGCGGGCGACAGCAGGCCAACGCTTGCCATCCCCTGGTGGCGATCCCCTTACCGGCGGTCATCTTAAAAATAAATAAATAAAAATAAATACAGAGTGGCTGAGGGCTGGCCCGTGGCTCACTCTGGAGAGTGTGGTGCTGATAACACCAAGGCTGCGGGTTTGGATCCTGTATAGGGATGGCCGGTTCCCTCACTGGCTGATCGTGGTGCTGACAACAGAAAGTCAAGGGTTAAGATCCCCTTACCGGTCATCTTTAACAACAAAGAAAAGTCTTTGAAATGGTAAACTTTCTATAACAGAAAAAAATAGAATGCTCTTGGATTGGAAGAATCAACACAGTGAAAATGTCCATACTACCCAAAGTGATATACATATTCAATGCAATCCCCATCAAAATTCCAAAGACATTTTTCTCAGAAATGGAAAGAACTATCCACACATTTATATGGAATCATAAAAGACCACGCATAGCCAAAGCAATGCTGAGCAAAAAAAATAAAGCGGGAGGCATAACACTACCTGACTTTAAGCTATACTACAAAGAACAATAACCAAAACAGTATGGTACTGGCATAAAAACAGACACACTGATCAATGGGATAGAATACAGAATCCAGAAATCAACCCACACACTTACTGCCATCTCATCTTTGACAAAGGCACCACGCCTATTCACTGGGGAAGGGACTGCCTCTTCAGTAAATGGTGCTGGGATAACTAGATATCCGTATGCAGGAGAATGAAACTAGATCCATACCTCTCACCATATAGTAAAATCAACTCAAAATGGATTAAGGATTGAAATATACACCCTGAAACAATAAAACTTCTTAAAGAAAACATAGGAGAAACACTTCAGGAAATAGCACTGGACACAGACTTCATGAATACGACCCCAAAAGCACGGGCAACCAAAGGAAAAATAAACAAATGGGATTATATCAAACTAAACAGCTTCTGCACAGCAAAAGAAACAATTAACAGAGTTAAAAGACAACCAACAGAATGGGAGAAAATATTTGCAAAATATACATCTGACAAAGGATTAATATCCAGAATATATAAGGAACTCAAACAACTTTACAAGAAACAACAAGCAACCCAATTAAAAAATGGGCAAAAGAACCAAGTAGGCATTTCTCTCAGGAAGATATACAAATGGCCAACAGACATATGAAAAAGTGCTCAACATCACTCAGCATCCGGGAAATGCAAATCAAAACCACACTGAGATACCATCTCACCCCAGTTAGGATGGCTAAAATCCAAAAGACTCTGAACGATAAATGCTGGCGAGGTTGCGCAGAAAAAGGAACTCTCATACATTGTTGGTGGGACTGCAAAATGGTGCAGCCTCTATGGAAAATGGTACAGAGGTTACTCAAACAATTGCAGATAGATCTACCATACGACCCAGCTATCCCACTGTTGGGAATATACCCAGAGGAATGGAAATCATCAAGTCGAAGGTATACCTGTTCCCCAATGTTCATCGCAGCACTCTTTACAATAGCCAAGAGTTGGAACCAGCCCAAATGTCCATCACTGGATGAGTGGATACGGAAAATGTGGTACATCTACACGATGGAATCCTACTCAGCTATTAAAACGAATGAAATACTGCCATTTGCAACAACATGGATGGACCTTGAGAGAATTATATTAAGTGAAACAAGTCAGGCAGAGAAAGAGAAATACCACATGTTCTCACTTATTGCTGGGAGATAAAAATTAATATATAAATTCACACACACACACACACACACACACACACACACACACACACACACACACGCACACACACACACACACACACACACAAAATAACGGAGAGGGGAAGAAGATATAACAACCACAATTACTAGAAGTTGATGATACGACAAGCAAACAGAGGGGACATAGGTGGGGGGAGGGGGGAGGGGGGGAAGTTTTGGTGATGGGGAACAATAATCAGCCACAATGTATATCGACAAAATAAAATTAAAAAAAAAAAAAATCTTAAAAAAAAAAAAAAATGAAGTCAGGAGCGAAGGATCTAATAAAAATACCTGGACGGCAGTTAGATTCAGAGAACGAGGAAGTGTCATGGGACGAGCATCCCGTGCAAAGTTAGGACAACACCGAGGTCAAGGGTTCGGGTTCGGGTTCCCTACTGGCCAGCAGCCAAAATAATAATAATAACATTAAAAACATATGTAGCGCCCCGTGTCACATCAGTGATGCCCACGGCAAGAAGCCGCTCGGCACGCTGGCAGCTCTGCTCCGCATCGTGTCGGGATCTTCTACCAGGGCTTCGAAGAAGTCTATGGCCTGCACCGGGATGGCCCCCCTGCCTCAGGGGTGACGCACGAGTCCATCTCACTGCTCGGGGCTGGGAAGGCCGGGCTGGCAGGTCGGCTTCCTGGGCCACCTCTTCCTGGCCTTGACCAGGACCTGGCCCGTGGGATCGCACATCTGCCTGTATCGGCACGGCCAGGAGTTCGAGCAGCATCTGCTCAACTCTCTACTGAACTCGCTTCATTCTCGCTTTGGAGTTAGACCTCATGTCTCTACTGAACTTGCATGTGCGTTACACTTGGCGCGAGCCCGGCTTGGGTCTCTGGAGCTAGGCTGCACTCTCTCGATGGAACCTATATTTCTTCTCTGTTCTATTAAACTGGTTCTTTCTACCTGGAGTCTGCCCTTGAATTCCTTCCTGTGGCGGAGTCAAGAACCTGACAAGAGGACTGGGCCGGCTATAAAGGACTATCTGGCCACCGCCACCCCCCCCCCCCACCACCCCGCTCAGACCCTACCTCCGACATCAGCTTCACTTAGTCTCATAGCTTAAAGTACCCGCTATATGACAGTGAACCCAAATTGACATCAATGGTCTTAACCCAGACCCCCACCAAAGTGCACCCACAGGCCAAGCCCCCACTGAACTGCACCCACGGGGCCAGTCCCCACCAAACTACCCCACAGGACAAGCCTCCCTCAAAGTAAACCAAAGGACACGTCCTCCCCAAAGTACACCCAAGGGCTCAGCCCCTACACGACTGCACCCACGGCCAGTGCCTCCCCCACTGCACCCACAAGCCCCACCTCCCACCAACTGCACTCACGGGACAAGCCCCCAACAAAGTGAACCCACGGGCCCCGTCCACACACAACTGCGTCAACAGGTCCAGGCCCCAACAACTGCAGCCACATTTCCAGCCCCCACCAAAGTGCACCCATGGGCCCAGCTCCCACCAAAGTGCATCCACAAACCCAACCCACACCAAAATGCACCCAGTACCCAGGCCCCAACCAACTGCACCCACGGGCAACGGCACCATCGGAGCTAGCCTCCGCCATAGAAACCCCACGGGCCCAGCCCCTCCCAACGTGACCCCATGGGTCCAAGCCCCACCAACTACCCACACGCACCTAGCCCCCTCCCAGGTGCACGCAGGAGACCAGGAGCCCCGCCACCCCCCAGCTACACACCTGAGTCCAACCATCCTAACGGCACCCACGGGCCCAACCTCAGCAGAGTATACCCACTGGCCCGGTCCCCCACAATTACATCCTTGGTCACAGGCCCCTCACTGCCCAGCCTTCTCCAACTGCACCCAAGGTCCCGGCCCCCACCAACTGCACACACGGGACACGCGCACAGCAAAGGGCCCCCTCCCACCCATCGCACACCCAACTTGCCCGCACGGCCCAAAGCCCCACCAACTGCTCCCACAGGCCCAGCCCCCACCGACTGTCCCCATGGGCCCTGACCCCACCATGGGGCTGACCCTCCACCAACTGCATCCAAGGCCCCCACCCCCCATTAACCGCACTCACGGACTTCGCCCCCAACAAAACCGCACGTACGGCCCACTTCCCAAACCAAAGGGCACCCATGGGCTCACCTCCCCACAACTGTGCCCTCGAGCACAGCCGCCCCCCCAACTCCACCCAAGGGCCTGGCCGACCCCCAACTCCAACCACGGGCCCAACCCCACAAAACTACACCCACCGCACCAGCCCACCACCCACTGCACCCACGGGTCCAGCCTCCTCAAAGTACCCCCAAGGACAAAACCCCCTGGAGGGGATGGAGTTATGTTCCCCCCAAAACTCCCTGAAGCTTGAATTGTGTCCCCCAAGTTTCATGTATTCGCCCCTCAGCCCCCACTATGACTCTTAAGAGGGTGGGAAATCCTATTTTGGTCATTGAAACGTGGAGCCCTGAACAGGGGATTGGATTGCTGGACCTCGAAGTAGTGAACGAATTAAAGACGGTGCTCAGGGCCTGACTCGAAGGGCGTTCCAAGAAGACGAGAGTCTGCCTTTTGTTCTCTCTGCTCTCTCTGTTTCCATCACCGTCCAGTGTGAGAGCCCTGGGTCACTGTCACCAACACCAGATGGACTTTAGACTTCGCAGCCTCAGAAACGGCAAGCGATAACTTTCGTTTCCTTTAGAAATTACCCAATTCCGAGGATTTTCTGCGAAGCCACAAAAACGGACTAATTCACCACCCTCCAAACTACACCCAAGGGCCCAGGCCCCACCCAACAGCACACACGGGCCAGCCAGCCGCAACGGGAACCACGGGCACAGAACCCTCTGGCCCAACCCTCCCCCGAATACACCCATGGACCCAGCACCCGCCAAACTACCCCCACGGGCCCAGCCCCTCCCAAGGTACCTCCATGGGCTCAGCAACCCAAAAAGGACACCCACAGGCCCAGGCCTAACCAACTACACCCATGGCCTTTACCCACACACAACTGCACCCACGGGCCCAGCACCACCCAACTGCACCCTCGGGCCAGCCAACCCCATCTGCAACCACGGGCACAGAACCCTCTGGCCCAACCCTCCCCAAAATGCACCCATGGACCCAGCACCCGCCAAACTACCCCCATGGGCCCAGCCCCTCCCAAGGTACCTCAATGGGCCCGGCAAACGAGAAAGGACACCCACAGGCCCAGGCCTAACCAACTACACCCATGGCCTTTACCCCCACCCAACTGCACCCACGGGCCCAGCCCCACCCAAATGCACACTCGGGCCAGCCAGCCCCATCTGCAACCACGGGCACAGAACCCTCTGGGGCCCATCCCTCCCCCAAAGGCACCCATGGACCTAGCACCCGCCAACCTACCCCCACGGGCCCAGCCTCTCCCAAGGTACCCCCACAGACCAAGCACCCCCAAAGGTACACCCATGAACCTAAGCCTACTGAAACGCACATACGGTCCCAGACCCCACCCAAACGCCCCCACCGGCCCGGCCCCCACCAACTGTCCCCACGGGCCCAGCCCTCCCAACTAACCACATGGGCCCAGCCTCCACCCAGCTGCATGTATCTGACCAGGAAGCACCCGAGCTACACACATGAGCCCAACCATCCTAACCGCACCCACGGGCCCAGACCCCAGCAAGTACACCCACGGTCAGCCATCCCCAGCTGCACCCAAAGCCACAGAACACTCTGGCCTAGCCCTCCCTCAAATGCACCCATGGATCCAGCACCCGCCAAACTGCCCCCACGGGTCCAGCCCCTCCCAAGGTACCTCAATGGGCCCGGCAACCGAGAAAGGACACCCACAGGCCCAGGCCTAACCAACTACTCCCATGGCCTTTACCCCCACACAACTGCACCCACGGGCCCAGCCCCCACCCAACGGCATCTGTGGCGACCTCCCCCCACCGAAAGCACCCCATCGGCCTAGACACCCCCAAAGCACACCCACGTTCCAACCCACACCCAACTGCACCCACCGGCCCAGCCCCCATTGAACTGCACCCATGGGGCCACTCCCCACCAAAGTACCCTCACAGGCCAAGCCTCCCTCAAAGTAAACCCAAGGACACATCCTCCTCAAAGTACAGCCAATGGCTTAGCCCCTATACGTCTGCACCCATGGCCAGGGCCTCCCCCACTGCACCCGCTGGCCCTACCTGCCACCAACTGCACTCACGGGACAAGCCTCCACAGAAGCGCAGCCACAGGCCCAGCCCCACCCAGAGCACGCCCATGCGCCCGGCCCCCACTCGAGTGCACGCAGGGGCCCAGCTCCCACCCGACTCTACCTACGTGTCCAGCCCCCACAAAGTACACCTGCGGGTCCAGCACCCCGCAAGTGCACTCGCGAATCCACCCCGCACCAACTGCACCCACAGGTCCAGACCCCCTCAATGCACGCACACGGGCCCTGCCCCTGCAAAGCACTACCGTGGGCTCAGCCCCCACCAAAGCACTACCACCGGCCCAGCTGCCCCCAACTGCAACCACGGGCCTAGCCCTCAGAAAGGTTCACCAATGGGCCCAGCTCCCACCAAACTGTACCCACAGACTCATATCGCTGAAAATGGAGCCATGGGTCCAGGCCCCCTGAAAATGCACCCATCAACCCAGCCCCACCCTATCTGCACCGACAACATGAGCCAACACCACCTACACCCACCGGTCCTGCACTCACCTCGCCAGGGCTTCTGTGTCTTTCAGAGAGCTGCCTGGCTGCTGGGCAAATGCCCTGCTTGAGAGGCATTTCAGAAAGGACCACTCGAATTACAAGGAAGAGGAGATGGACGTGGCGAAGCTCCTACAAGACGCGGCCCTTCCCTGGTCCTGCGGTTCCCTGCTCAGGACAGCCGACCCGGCTTAGGCCACTCCTACCTCTCCAAGAGCCCCCAGACCTCTGCTTCTACACGTGACTCCCTATGTGTCTGTCCCTAGGAATCTGTAACCAAGAACCAAACTGGGGTCTCAATAAAGGAAAAAAGTTTCTATCAAGCAGAAGAGACGCTGTCTTACTTTTCGCCTGGGAAAATATACCCCAGTCCATTTTCCCACAACCAGTCTCTATACCACGTGTGCCCTCCCTCAAAACATGGTCCAGTCCTGTGCACAGCACTGAGACCCGGAGGCCATGGGAGTCTGCTAAAAACAGCCCTCCACATTCCCTGCTCTGAACTGGGTGCCCAAGGCGACCTCACTCTGACCTTGAAAAACCTCAACTCCCCTCCCGGGACTCTGTTTCCCCACTTGAAAAAGGATGAGGGTGGACTAGATGCCATCTTATCCTGTGCCCCCAAATGAGACAAAAACAGAGAGAGCAATATGCATCAAACTCTGGGATCTCCCGCCTGCCCGCGCAGCCAGGGCCCTTCACTGGAGCCTAACAAGGGCTTCGCGTTGTGGAGGGAACACAGGGGGCACGTGCATACTGGGGCAAGACGCTAGAGCTGAATCCTCCAAAGGATGATAATCCGGTCCAAGCCCCAGCCAGGCCTGACCCTTTCGGAGGCTGTTTACACACTTGGTCCCAGTCCCAGTGCCCAGTGGAGGACAACGGCCCACTCTTCAAACAGGACCAACCATGCAGGACCCCAGGGAGTCCTGGGGTTGGGGAAGAGTCTCTTGCCCTTACACCCCACAGGCAGGGCGTGCCACCCCTCTTTATCCCTTTCTCGGGTCTCCTCCCCAGGCTCTGCAGGACCCAGTCCCCAGGAGGGTGGGTTGAGCAGGTGCTAGACAGGCCTCTGACCCCTGGCTCCAGTCCAAAAGGAAAGTCCAAGGACCCAGGCATGGGGCCTCCCTCCCACCGGCCGCCAAGACGGGCAGGTGGGCCGCCTCCATATGGCCTCACTCAGGGGTCAGGTTAGTTCCTCGACCTCCACCTCAGCCAGGGACCCACACCCCACCAGCAAACCCAGGGCTTCACACTTACAGACACCAAGATAGAAGCACCTCCGGGACACCTGGGGGACAGCTCTGCATGACAACCCACAGAGCCCTCCGACTCTTCGGGGACTTCACTCCCAAGCACTGCCACCAACACCACCAACTCCAGGCTTTCCTCTCACCTCCAGCGCCGTCCCTGCCAAGAAGGCCCCCCCTGGTCAGGGACTGCTCACCCCCAGGATCCTCCAAGTCCAGGCCTTCCATCCCACGGCCTTTGCTCCAGACTCTACGAACCGTGGCCTCAACCCCTCCTCCCCCGACACCCTGCTCCCCGGCTCCCGGCTCCCAGTCCACCTGGGCCCTGGCTCCCCGGTCCCCCAGACCTCCGGCTACCCGGCTCCCGGCTCCCCGGTGCCCCTATGCCCCTGCTCCCTGGCTCCCGACTCCCCCCGACACTCGGCTCCGCGGTCCCCGGACCCACGGCTCCCGGCTCCTCTTTCCCCCGAACTCCGTCTACCTGGCTCCCGGCTCCCCGGTACCCCGACCCCCGGCCCCTCCTCACCGGTCGCGGAGTCTCCTCACACACCGGCACCGCAAGCGCCAGCATCACGACCAGTGCAGCCGCCATACCGCCGTCCACGTTCGGCAGCCAGCAGCCGCTGCAAATCTCCGTCCTCCCGCCGCACTGCTGGAAGCATCGGCGGGGGCGCGGCAGGGAGCGCGCACGCAGGGGGGCGTCGCGGGGCGGGGCCCGCAGGGGGCACTGGCTCCGGCCTGGAGAGGCGCCTCCAGCGTTGCTAGGAGACGGGGGCGGGGCCTGCCGGGATGAGCGGGAGCCTGGGGAGAAAGAAAAAGAAAACGTGATCAAAAAGTGGTAGAGGGGGGCCGACCTCCCGTGGCTCACTCGGGAGAGTGCGGCGCTGGGAGCCCAGCGACCCCGTGTTCGGATCCTATACAGGGATGGCCTGTGCACTCCCTGCCTCAGCGCGGTGCGGGCGACAGCAGGCCAACGCTTGCCATCCCCTGGTGGCGATCCCCTTACCGGCGGTCATCTTAAAAATAAATAAATAAAAATAAATACAGAGTCGTTGAGGGCTGGCCCGTGGCTCACTCTGGAGAGTGCGGTGCTGATAACACCAAGGCTGCGGGTTTGGATCCTGTATAGGGATGGCCGGTTCGCTCACTGGCTGATCGTGGTGCTGACAACAGAAAGTCAAGGGTTAAGATCCCCTTACCGGTCATCTTTAACAACAAAGAAAAGTCTTTGAAATGGTAAACTTTCTATAACAGAAAAAAATAGAATGCTCTTGGATTGGAAGAATCAACACAGTGAAAATGTCCATACTACCCAAAGTGATATACATATTCAATGCAATCCCCATCAAAATTCCAAAGACATTTTTCTCAGAAATGGAAAGAACTATCCACACATTTATATGGAATCATAAAAGACCACGCATAGCCAAAGCAATGCTGAGCAAAAAAAATAAAGCGGGAGGCATAACACTACCTGACTTTAAGCTATACTACAAAGAACAATAACCAAAACAGTATGGTACTGGCATAAAAACAGACACACTGATCAATGGGATAGAATACAGAATCCAGAAATCAACCCACACACTTACTGCCATCTCATCTTTGACAAAGGCACCACGCCTATTCACTGGGGAAGGGACTGCCTCTTCAGTAAATGGTGCTGGGATAACTAGATATCCGTATGCAGGAGAATGAAACTAGATCCATACCTCTCACCATATAGTAAAATCAACTCAAAATGGATTAAGGATTGAAATATACACCCTGAAACAATAAAACTTCTTAAAGAAAACATAGGAGAAACACTTCAGGAAATAGCACTGGACACAGACTTCATGAATACGACCCCAAAAGCACGGGCAACCAAAGGAAAAATAAACAAATGGGATTATATCAAACTAAACAGCTTCTGCACAGCAAAAGAAACAATTAACAGAGTTAAAAGACAACCAACAGAATGGGAGAAAATATTTGCAAAATATACATCTGACAAAGGATTAATATCCAGAATATATAAGGAACTCAAACAACTTTACAAGAAACAACAAGCAACCCAATTAAAAAATGGGCAAAAGAACCAAGTAGGCATTTCTCTCAGGAAGATATACAAATGGCCAACAGACATATGAAAAAGTGCTCAACATCACTCAGCATCCGGGAAATGCAAATCAAAACCACACTGAGATACCATCTCACCCCAGTTAGGATGGCTAAAATCCAAAAGACTCTGAACGATAAATGCTGGCGAGGTTGCGCAGAAAAAGGAACTCTCATACATTGTTGGTGGGACTGCAAAATGGTGCAGCCTCTATGGAAAATGGTACAGAGGTTACTCAAACAATTGCAGATAGATCTACCATACGACCCAGCTATCCCACTGTTGGGAATATACCCAGAGGAATGGAAATCATCAAGTCGAAGGTATACCTGTTCCCCAATGTTCATCGCAGCACTCTTTACAATAGCCAAGAGTTGGAACCAGCCCAAATGTCCATCACTGGATGAGTGGATACGGAAAATGTGGTACATCTACACGATGGAATCCTACTCAGCTATTAAAACGAATGAAATACTGCCATTTGCAACAACATGGATGGACCTTGAGAGAATTATATTAAGTGAAACAAGTCAGGCAGAGAAAGAGAAATACCACATGTTCTCACTTATTGCTGGGAGATAAAAATTAATATATAAATTCACACACACACACACACACACACACACACACACACACACACACACACGCACACACACACACACACACACACACAAAATAACGGAGAGGGGAAGAAGATATAACAACCACAATTACTAGAAGTTGATGATACGACAAGCAAACAGAGGGGACATAGGTGGGGGGAGGGGGGAGGGGGGGAAGTTTTGGTGATGGGGAACAATAATCAGCCACAATGTATATCGACAAAATAAAATTAAAAAAAAAAAAAATCTTAAAAAAAAAAAAAAATGAAGTCAGGAGCGAAGGATCTAATAAAAATACCTGGACGGCAGTTAGATTCAGAGAACGAGGAAGTGTCATGGGACGAGCATCCCGTGCAAAGTTAGGACAACACCGAGGTCAAGGGTTCGGGTTCGGGTTCCCTACTGGCCAGCAGCCAAAATAATAATAATAACATTAAAAACATATGTAGCGCCCCGTGTCACATCAGTGATGCCCACGGCAAGAAGCCGCTCGGCACGCTGGCAGCTCTGCTCCGCATCGTGTCGGGATCTTCTACCAGGGCTTCGAAGAAGTCTATGGCCTGCACCGGGATGGCCCCCCTGCCTCAGGGGTGACGCACGAGTCCATCTCACTGCTCGGGGCTGGGAAGGCCGGGCTGGCAGGTCGGCTTCCTGGGCCACCTCTTCCTGGCCTTGACCAGGACCTGGCCCGTGGGATCGCACATCTGCCTGTATCGGCACGGCCAGGAGTTCGAGCAGCATCTGCTCAACTCTCTACTGAACTCGCTTCATTCTCGCTTTGGAGTTAGACCTCATGTCTCTACTGAACTTGCATGTGCGTTACACTTGGCGCGAGCCCGGCTTGGGTCTCTGGAGCTAGGCTGCACTCTCTCGATGGAACCTATATTTCTTCTCTGTTCTATTAAACTGGTTCTTTCTACCTGGAGTCTGCCCTTGAATTCCTTCCTGTGGCGGAGTCAAGAACCTGACAAGAGGACTGGGCCGGCTATAAAGGACTATCTGGCCACCGCCACCCCCCCCCCCCACCACCCCGCTCAGACCCTACCTCCGACATCAGCTTCACTTAGTCTCATAGCTTAAAGTACCCGCTATATGACAGTGAACCCAAATTGACATCAATGGTCTTAACCCAGACCCCCACCAAAGTGCACCCACAGGCCAAGCCCCCACTGAACTGCACCCACGGGGCCAGTCCCCACCAAACTACCCCACAGGACAAGCCTCCCTCAAAGTAAACCAAAGGACACGTCCTCCCCAAAGTACACCCAAGGGCTCAGCCCCTACACGACTGCACCCACGGCCAGTGCCTCCCCCACTGCACCCACAAGCCCCACCTCCCACCAACTGCACTCACGGGACAAGCCCCCAACAAAGTGAACCCACGGGCCCCGTCCACACACAACTGCGTCAACAGGTCCAGGCCCCAACAACTGCAGCCACATTTCCAGCCCCCACCAAAGTGCACCCATGGGCCCAGCTCCCACCAAAGTGCATCCACAAACCCAACCCACACCAAAATGCACCCAGTACCCAGGCCCCAACCAACTGCACCCACGGGCAACGGCACCATCGGAGCTAGCCTCCGCCATAGAAACCCCACGGGCCCAGCCCCTCCCAACGTGACCCCATGGGTCCAAGCCCCACCAACTACCCACACGCACCTAGCCCCCTCCCAGGTGCACGCAGGAGACCAGGAGCCCCGCCACCCCCCAGCTACACACCTGAGTCCAACCATCCTAACGGCACCCACGGGCCCAACCTCAGCAGAGTATACCCACTGGCCCGGTCCCCCACAATTACATCCTTGGTCACAGGCCCCTCACTGCCCAGCCTTCTCCAACTGCACCCAAGGTCCCGGCCCCCACCAACTGCACACACGGGACACGCGCACAGCAAAGGGCCCCCTCCCACCCATCGCACACCCAACTTGCCCGCACGGCCCAAAGCCCCACCAACTGCTCCCACAGGCCCAGCCCCCACCGACTGTCCCCATGGGCCCTGACCCCACCATGGGGCTGACCCTCCACCAACTGCATCCAAGGCCCCCACCCCCCATTAACCGCACTCACGGACTTCGCCCCCAACAAAACCGCACGTACGGCCCACTTCCCAAACCAAAGGGCACCCATGGGCTCACCTCCCCACAACTGTGCCCTCGAGCACAGCCGCCCCCCCAACTCCACCCAAGGGCCTGGCCGACCCCCAACTCCAACCACGGGCCCAACCCCACAAAACTACACCCACCGCACCAGCCCACCACCCACTGCACCCACGGGTCCAGCCTCCTCAAAGTACCCCCAAGGACAAAACCCCCTGGAGGGGATGGAGTTATGTTCCCCCCAAAACTCCCTGAAGCTTGAATTGTGTCCCCCAAGTTTCATGTATTCGCCCCTCAGCCCCCACTATGACTCTTAAGAGGGTGGGAAATCCTATTTTGGTCATTGAAACGTGGAGCCCTGAACAGGGGATTGGATTGCTGGACCTCGAAGTAGTGAACGAATTAAAGACGGTGCTCAGGGCCTGACTCGAAGGGCGTTCCAAGAAGACGAGAGTCTGCCTTTTGTTCTCTCTGCTCTCTCTGTTTCCATCACCGTCCAGTGTGAGAGCCCTGGGTCACTGTCACCAACACCAGATGGACTTTAGACTTCGCAGCCTCAGAAACGGCAAGCGATAACTTTCGTTTCCTTTAGAAATTACCCAATTCCGAGGATTTTCTGCGAAGCCACAAAAACGGACTAATTCACCACCCTCCAAACTACACCCAAGGGCCCAGGCCCCACCCAACAGCACACACGGGCCAGCCAGCCGCAACGGGAACCACGGGCACAGAACCCTCTGGCCCAACCCTCCCCCGAATACACCCATGGACCCAGCACCCGCCAAACTACCCCCACGGGCCCAGCCCCTCCCAAGGTACCTCCATGGGCTCAGCAACCCAAAAAGGACACCCACAGGCCCAGGCCTAACCAACTACACCCATGGCCTTTACCCACACACAACTGCACCCACGGGCCCAGCACCACCCAACTGCACCCTCGGGCCAGCCAACCCCATCTGCAACCACGGGCACAGAACCCTCTGGCCCAACCCTCCCCAAAATGCACCCATGGACCCAGCACCCGCCAAACTACCCCCATGGGCCCAGCCCCTCCCAAGGTACCTCAATGGGCCCGGCAAACGAGAAAGGACACCCACAGGCCCAGGCCTAACCAACTACACCCATGGCCTTTACCCCCACCCAACTGCACCCACGGGCCCAGCCCCACCCAAATGCACACTCGGGCCAGCCAGCCCCATCTGCAACCACGGGCACAGAACCCTCTGGGGCCCATCCCTCCCCCAAAGGCACCCATGGACCTAGCACCCGCCAACCTACCCCCACGGGCCCAGCCTCTCCCAAGGTACCCCCACAGACCAAGCACCCCCAAAGGTACACCCATGAACCTAAGCCTACTGAAACGCACATACGGTCCCAGACCCCACCCAAACGCCCCCACCGGCCCGGCCCCCACCAACTGTCCCCACGGGCCCAGCCCTCCCAACTAACCACATGGGCCCAGCCTCCACCCAGCTGCATGTATCTGACCAGGAAGCACCCGAGCTACACACATGAGCCCAACCATCCTAACCGCACCCACGGGCCCAGACCCCAGCAAGTACACCCACGGTCAGCCATCCCCAGCTGCACCCAAAGCCACAGAACACTCTGGCCTAGCCCTCCCTCAAATGCACCCATGGATCCAGCACCCGCCAAACTGCCCCCACGGGTCCAGCCCCTCCCAAGGTACCTCAATGGGCCCGGCAACCGAGAAAGGACACCCACAGGCCCAGGCCTAACCAACTACTCCCATGGCCTTTACCCCCACACAACTGCACCCACGGGCCCAGCCCCCACCCAACGGCATCTGTGGCGACCTCCCCCCACCGAAAGCACCCCATCGGCCTAGACACCCCCAAAGCACACCCACGTTCCAACCCACACCCAACTGCACCCACCGGCCCAGCCCCCATTGAACTGCACCCATGGGGCCACTCCCCACCAAAGTACCCTCACAGGCCAAGCCTCCCTCAAAGTAAACCCAAGGACACATCCTCCTCAAAGTACAGCCAATGGCTTAGCCCCTATACGTCTGCACCCATGGCCAGGGCCTCCCCCACTGCACCCGCTGGCCCTACCTGCCACCAACTGCACTCACGGGACAAGCCTCCACAGAAGCGCAGCCACAGGCCCAGCCCCACCCAGAGCACGCCCATGCGCCCGGCCCCCACTCGAGTGCACGCAGGGGCCCAGCTCCCACCCGACTCTACCTACGTGTCCAGCCCCCACAAAGTACACCTGCGGGTCCAGCACCCCGCAAGTGCACTCGCGAATCCACCCCGCACCAACTGCACCCACAGGTCCAGACCCCCTCAATGCACGCACACGGGCCCTGCCCCTGCAAAGCACTACCGTGGGCTCAGCCCCCACCAAAGCACTACCACCGGCCCAGCTGCCCCCAACTGCAACCACGGGCCTAGCCCTCAGAAAGGTTCACCAATGGGCCCAGCTCCCACCAAACTGTACCCACAGACTCATATCGCTGAAAATGGAGCCATGGGTCCAGGCCCCCTGAAAATGCACCCATCAACCCAGCCCCACCCTATCTGCACCGACAACATGAGCCAACACCACCTACACCCACCGGTCCTGCACTCACCTCGCCAGGGCTTCTGTGTCTTTCAGAGAGCTGCCTGGCTGCTGGGCAAATGCCCTGCTTGAGAGGCATTTCAGAAAGGACCACTCGAATTACAAGGAAGAGGAGATGGACGTGGCGAAGCTCCTACAAGACGCGGCCCTTCCCTGGTCCTGCGGTTCCCTGCTCAGGACAGCCGACCCGGCTTAGGCCACTCCTACCTCTCCAAGAGCCCCCAGACCTCTGCTTCTACACGTGACTCCCTATGTGTCTGTCCCTAGGAATCTGTAACCAAGAACCAAACTGGGGTCTCAATAAAGGAAAAAAGTTTCTATCAAGCAGAAGAGACGCTGTCTTACTTTTCGCCTGGGAAAATATACCCCAGTCCATTTTCCCACAACCAGTCTCTATACCACGTGTGCCCTCCCTCAAAACATGGTCCAGTCCTGTGCACAGCACTGAGACCCGGAGGCCATGGGAGTCTGCTAAAAACAGCCCTCCACATTCCCTGCTCTGAACTGGGTGCCCAAGGCGACCTCACTCTGACCTTGAAAAACCTCAACTCCCCTCCCGGGACTCTGTTTCCCCACTTGAAAAAGGATGAGGGTGGACTAGATGCCATCTTATCCTGTGCCCCCAAATGAGACAAAAACAGAGAGAGCAATATGCATCAAACTCTGGGATCTCCCGCCTGCCCGCGCAGCCAGGGCCCTTCACTGGAGCCTAACAAGGGCTTCGCGTTGTGGAGGGAACACAGGGGGCACGTGCATACTGGGGCAAGACGCTAGAGCTGAATCCTCCAAAGGATGATAATCCGGTCCAAGCCCCAGCCAGGCCTGACCCTTTCGGAGGCTGTTTACACACTTGGTCCCAGTCCCAGTGCCCAGTGGAGGACAACGGCCCACTCTTCAAACAGGACCAACCATGCAGGACCCCAGGGAGTCCTGGGGTTGGGGAAGAGTCTCTTGCCCTTACACCCCACAGGCAGGGCGTGCCACCCCTCTTTATCCCTTTCTCGGGTCTCCTCCCCAGGCTCTGCAGGACCCAGTCCCCAGGAGGGTGGGTTGAGCAGGTGCTAGACAGGCCTCTGACCCCTGGCTCCAGTCCAAAAGGAAAGTCCAAGGACCCAGGCATGGGGCCTCCCTCCCACCGGCCGCCAAGACGGGCAGGTGGGCCGCCTCCATATGGCCTCACTCAGGGGTCAGGTTAGTTCCTCGACCTCCACCTCAGCCAGGGACCCACACCCCACCAGCAAACCCAGGGCTTCACACTTACAGACACCAAGATAGAAGCACCTCCGGGACACCTGGGGGACAGCTCTGCATGACAACCCACAGAGCCCTCCGACTCTTCGGGGACTTCACTCCCAAGCACTGCCACCAACACCACCAACTCCAGGCTTTCCTCTCACCTCCAGCGCCGTCCCTGCCAAGAAGGCCCCCCCTGGTCAGGGACTGCTCACCCCCAGGATCCTCCAAGTCCAGGCCTTCCATCCCACGGCCTTTGCTCCAGACTCTACGAACCGTGGCCTCAACCCCTCCTCCCCCGACACCCTGCTCCCCGGCTCCCGGCTCCCAGTCCACCTGGGCCCTGGCTCCCCGGTCCCCCAGACCTCCGGCTACCCGGCTCCCGGCTCCCCGGTGCCCCTATGCCCCTGCTCCCTGGCTCCCGACTCCCCCCGACACTCGGCTCCGCGGTCCCCGGACCCACGGCTCCCGGCTCCTCTTTCCCCCGAACTCCGTCTACCTGGCTCCCGGCTCCCCGGTACCCCGACCCCCGGCCCCTCCTCACCGGTCGCGGAGTCTCCTCACACACCGGCACCGCAAGCGCCAGCATCACGACCAGTGCAGCCGCCATACCGCCGTCCACGTTCGGCAGCCAGCAGCCGCTGCAAATCTCCGTCCTCCCGCCGCACTGCTGGAAGCATCGGCGGGGGCGCGGCAGGGAGCGCGCACGCAGGGGGGCGTCGCGGGGCGGGGCCCGCAGGGGGCACTGGCTCCGGCCTGGAGAGGCGCCTCCAGCGTTGCTAGGAGACGGGGGCGGGGCCTGCCGGGATGAGCGGGAGCCTGGGGAGAAAGAAAAAGAAAACGTGATCAAAAAGTGGTAGAGGGGGGCCGACCTCCCGTGGCTCACTCGGGAGAGTGCGGCGCTGGGAGCCCAGCGACCCCGTGTTCGGATCCTATACAGGGATGGCCTGTGCACTCCCTGCCTCAGCGCGGTGCGGGCGACAGCAGGCCAACGCTTGCCATCCCCTGGTGGCGATCCCCTTACCGGCGGTCATCTTAAAAATAAATAAATAAAAATAAATACAGAGTCGTTGAGGGCTGGCCCGTGGCTCACTCTGGAGAGTGCGGTGCTGATAACACCAAGGCTGCGGGTTTGGATCCTGTATAGGGATGGCCGGTTCGCTCACTGGCTGATCGTGGTGCTGACAACAGAAAGTCAAGGGTTAAGATCCCCTTACCGGTCATCTTTAACAACAAAGAAAAGTCTTTGAAATGGTAAACTTTCTATAACAGAAAAAAATAGAATGCTCTTGGATTGGAAGAATAAACACAGTGAAAATGTCCATACTACCCAAAGTGATATACATATTCAATGCAATCCCCATCAAAATTCCAAAGACATTTTTCTCAGAAATGGAAAGAACTATCCACACATTTATATGGAATCATAAAAGACCACGCATAGCCAAAGCAATGCTGAGCAAAAAAAATAAAGCTGGAGGCATAACACTACCTGACTTTAAGCTATACTACAAAGAACAATAACCAAAACAGTATGGTACTGGCATAAAAACAGACACACTGATCAATGGGATAGAATACAGAATCCAGAAATCAACCCACACACTTACTGCCATCTCATCTTTGACAAAGGCACCACGCCTATTCACTGGGGAAGGGACTGCCTCTTCAGTAAATGGTGCTGGGATAACTAGATATCCGTATGCAGGAGAATGAAACTAGATCCATACCTCTCACCATATAGTAAAATCAACTCAAAATGGATTAAGGATTGAAATATACACCCTGAAACAATAAAACTTCTTAAAGAAAACATAGGAGAAACACTTCAGGAAATAGCACTGGACACAGACTTCATGAATACGACCCCAAAAGCACGGGCAACCAAAGGAAAAATAAACAAATGGGATTATATCAAACTAAAAAGCTTCTGCACAGCAAAAGAAACAATTAACAGAGTTAAAAGACAACCAACAGAATGGGAGAAAATATTTGCAAAATATACATCTGACAAAGGATTAATATCCAGAATATATAAGGAACTCAAACAACTTTACAAGAAAAAACAAGCAACCCAATTAAAAAATGGGCAAAAGAACCAAGTAGGCATTTCTCTCAGGAAGATATACAAATGGCCAACAGACATATGAAAAAATGCTCAACATCACTCAGCATCCGGGAAATGCAAATCAAAACCACACTGAGATACCATCTCACCCCAGTTAGGATGGCTAAAATCCAAAAGACTCTGAACGATAAATGCTGGCGAGGTTGCGCAGAAAAAGGAACTCTCATACATTGTTGGTGGGACTGCAAAATGGTGCAGCCTCTATGGAAAATGGTACAGAGGTTACTCAAACAATTGCAGATAGATCTACCATACGACCCAGCTATCCCACTGTTGGGAATATACCCAGAGGAATGGAAATCATCAAGTCGAAGGTATACCTGTTCCCCAATGTTCATCGCAGCACTCTTTACAATAGCCAAGAGTTGGAACCAGCCCGAATGTCCATCACTGGATGAGTGGATACGGAAAATGTGGTACATCTACACGATGGAATACTACTCAGCTATAAAAACGAATGAAATACTGCCATTTGCAACAACATGGATGGACCTTGAGAGAATTATATTAAGTGAAACAAGTCAGGCAGAGAAAGAGAAATACCACATGTTCTCACTTATTGCTGGGAGATAAAAATTAATATATAAATTCACACACACGCACACACACACAAAAAAATAACGGAGAGGGGAAGAAGATATAACAACCACAACTACTAGAAGTTGATACGACAAGCAAACAGAGGGGACATTGGTGGGGGGAGGGGGGGAAGTTTTGGTGATGGGGAACAATAATCAGCCACAATGTATATCGACAAAATAAAATTTAAAAAAAAATCTTAAAAAAAAAAAAAAATGAAGTCAGGAGCGAAGGATCTAATAAAAATACCTGGACGGCAGTTAGATTCAGAGAACGAGGAAGTGTCATAGGATGAGCATCCCGTGCAATGTTAAGACAACACCCAGGTCAAGGGTTCGGGTTCGGGTTCCCTACTGGCCAGCAGCCAAAATAATAATAATAACATTAAAAACATGTGTAGCGCCCCGTGTCACATCAGTGATGCCCACGGCAAGAAGCCGCTCGGCACGCTGGCAGCTCTGCTCCGCATCGTGTCGGGATCTTCTACCAGGGCTTCGAAGAAGTCTATGGCCTGCACCGGGATGGCCCCCCTGCCTCAGGGGTGACGCACGAGTCCATCTCACTGCTCGGGGCTGGGAAGGCCGGGCTGGCAGGTCGGCTTCCTGGGCCACCTCTTCCTGGCCTTGACCAGGACCTGGCCGGTGGGATCGCACATCTGCCTGTATCGGTACGGCCAGGAGTTCGAGCAGCATCTGCTGGGGACCCTGCAGGCCCAGCCCTTCATGCACGAAAAGCCTCGGCTGCCACCTCGGGCTCAGGCCCAGAGGCAGGGGCTCGAAGGACGGTAGCTCAAGAAGCCCCAGCTCCGAGACCGGCCCAACAGCTGAGGAACCTGCTGCCACCATCGCCACCATCACCATGGCCATCACGCCCACCCGGCAGAGGAGAGGGCCTTTCACTTTCTATTTAGTTAACGTGAAGTAAGTCACATGGACCCATAGGTTCTCCCAGCATGACTCGAGCCCCACGATGCCCTCCTGGCCTCCCTCTGGACGGAGGCTTTTTAAACCTTGCAATGTGTTATGATTTCTCACTCTTATCATTTATTTTGAACCTACTTTACAAACACAATATTTTGTATTCTTTTACTTAAAGAGGTCCTCCACAATCGTCTCAATGTCAAGCCTGTGGCCCTGGCTGTGTTCTCAAGCTGTGTGGACATCTGTCCAGGCACTGGGGCCAGCATTGTTAGCCCAGCAGGCACGTCCTTGCCCCTGGGTATGGCCAGCACCTGGGACAGACCTGGCACCAGCTAACACCCACTGAACGTTGACCTAAACCCAGTTGCACCCTAGAAGAGTTGGCTTCTCAGGGGGGCTCAGGGCTGACCCCAGCAGCACCCGGGTCATGGGGTCAGGCTTTCAGAACCTCCCGAAGCCCTTCAGACAGGCAAGGAGTCCACTCTGGCACCAGCCACCCCTGCGGCATGGAATAATACAGATGCCCCTCTCTCCAGGCCTCAGGAGGAGGGATGGGCCAGCATCCCACAGCTCGGCCCCCAAACAGCTCCCACTGGCCCGTCCCCTATCCTGGAACACTTCCACAGGGACAACTGCTACCATCTGAATGTTTGTGTCCCCAAAACTTCATATGTCGAAACCTAATACCCAAAGTGATAGTCTTAGGAGGTGGGAACTTTGGGAGGTGAGTGGGTCATGAGGGTGGGGCCCTCACGATGGGATTAGTGCCCATAGAAAGGATGCTGAGGGAGCTTGTTTTCCCTGTTGGCCGTGTGAGGATGCAGCAAGAAGGCACTGCCTACGAGAGCAAGTCTTTGCCGGATACCAAATCTGCCATGCCTTGATCTTGGACTTCCAGCCTCCAGAACTGTGAGCAATGAATGTCTGTTGTTTATGAACAACCCAGGTTATGACCAGTTCCATACACATATTCACTTTTATAAAAATTAAGGAAGTCACCTATTGGAAATTAAACAGCTTCAGGACTGATGTCTAATTAAACAAAGAAGGAAAGCATGTATCGTTGTGTAAACCACAGGGCATAATAGACTTGTGGAAACAATAATTCCATGAATTGGGATTTCAGAGAGGGAGATTTCTAGGGCAGGGTGTTTGCTAATTCTCGGCGGGGACTGATGATCCAGGATACATCTGTGTGGCGAGACACCCATGGCTTGAATTTTCCTGCAAACCCTACCTGCCCTCAGACCACTGACTCCGACTGTCACGGTTGCAGTCTCGGATGTTCTGAATCCCCTCTCTCGATCTTAACATATTTGTATAAGGTCTAATTTTTATGGTGGGCATCTTGCTCTCTTAGTACTTCTAGTGGCTCTGTGACTGTGATTCCACCAAGAAAAAGCTACAATGATCACACTTGGCCCACGTGGGGGACAGAGATGATCACACTTGGCCCATGCAGGGGACAGAGTAACCGGGGAAGTATTGCTTAGTTCCTCAGGACTGGTGCTCGGGTGAGAAATCACACAAATCGAGAAGCTGCGACACGGCCGGTGTTTTGCACAGGACATCGTCTGTGTTCTGGGGATGAACACGGAGGACTGAGGAGCCGGGCAAAGGGTTCCTAAAAGTCAGGGTAAAATCTGCCTGAATCTCAAAGTGCCTGGGAGATAATGTTTCCCCAGAGGACAGGGCCTGCTGATTGGTCCCTCAAGATTTTTGCCACATTTGAAAGCTGCAGGGCGTGGGTGCTAAAGCAGCAAGCTGAAACCTCCAAAGGTCACGAGTGGATTTGCTACTTGCTTGACCAGTGACCTGCTAGAATGTTCATCCAAACCCCTGATGGGCCTTCCCTGAAGAAGACAGGAGAAGCAGAGATGGATGAGCCTCATTACAACTGCGTGTGTGTAATTGGACTCAGTAGGGGACAGAGAGGGGAGAGAGAAGGGGGCAGAAGCCATCCCTGAAGGTGGAATGCCTGAGGGTTTTGCAAAATGGGTATAATACGTCCACCTGCCGATTAAAGAACCAAACCCCAACTGGGAATAAAAAAGAAAAGAGAAAATCACACTAAAGTCCATCGTAGTTAAATTGCTGAAACGAAGGACATAAAGTCAAATTTCTTTTCTAAAGCAAATTCACACCCTTATATGTCATGATGAAATAATAAATATCAAAATATTCTAGAACTACTTATCAATCATAAGAAAATAACGACAAACCTAAGATTCACAGGAGAATGGATATACTGAACACACACCAAAGAATGAAATCAAATTATCCGGAGAGGGGAAAATGACAGAATTGACAGACTAATACATCTGAAAGCTGTTTATCTGAAAAATAAAAACCAAACAAAAACCATGTATTCACTTTCAGTCTTTATTTTAATGAAACAAATATGACTCAAATAAAAATACACAAATGTGGGAGTGGAAAAAAATGTAAACGTAGATTCTGAAGAAACTACTAAAGTGAAGATAATTATTCAAATAGACATTTTATAAATAAGGTCTATACTTGAATGAAAAAGAAAATTTTCTGGCCAAGTATAAATGATAAAACATTGCTAAGTGCCTCCCCACCCAGCCAACTCCCTGGACTGCCTTTCCACTAAGGACCCACCTTGAATGGCCTACCTCAGGGCCCCCTTGGCTTGATTGGTGCTAAGGGCCCCCTTCTGCTAAGGGCTTGCCAGGCCTGCCCCAGGTGCTTCCTTGACCTGGTCTGGCCACCTAGGGGCCCACTGGCCTGGCACTATGGGCCCCCGTTCTAGCCTACTTGTCGCTCAGGGCCTCCATGGCCAGACCTACTATTCAGGGCCCCCCTGCTGCTAAGGGTCCCCTTCAGCTAAAGGCCTGTCAAGCCTGCCCTGAGTGCTTCCTTGGCCTGGCCCGGGCACCTAGGACCCCTCTGAGCTGGCACTATGGGCCTCCTGGCCTAGCCTACTTGGCGCTAATGGCCTCCGTGGCCAGGCCTACTATTCAGAACCCCCTGCTGGTAAGGGCTTCCTTCCGCTAAGGGCCTGCCAGGCCTGCCCAAAGTGCTTCCTTGGCCTGCCCCAGCATTAGGGGCAGTTCTCTTTGGGAGTTCTCTTCTTCTTTGGGGTGTTTTCTTGGTGTTTTCTTCTTTTGGATGTCTACTGGGTGTTGCCTTCTCCTTTTGAGTGTTTTCAGGGCGTTGTCCTCTTGGGTGTTATCTTCTTCTTTTGGGTCTTTTCAGGGCATTGTCCTCTTCTTTTGGGTGTTGTCTTCTTCTTTTGCAAGTTTTCTGGGTGTTTTATACTTTTGGGTGTCTTCTGGGTGCTGTTGTCTTTAGGATATTTTCTGGGTGTTGTCTTCTTTTGAGTGTTTTCTGGGCATTGTCCTCTTAATTGGGTGTTGTCTTCTTTTGGGTGTTTTCTGGGTGCTGTCTTTTTTTTTTTTTTCTTTTTTAAGGTTTTTAAAATTTTTTTTCCTTTTTTTGTTTTTTTTGGGATTTTTTGTTTTTTTCTAAAGAACAGGGGTCATAACATGATAAAAAGGTGACTGGGAAGGAGTGGCTGGGACAGGGTGGCAGAAACAGGGTGGCAGGGACAGGGTGGCGTGGGCAGGGTGGCAGAGACAGGGTGGCAAGGACAGGGTAGCAGGAACTGGGAGGGCGCAGTCCTGGGCCCCACGTCTCAGATGTCCATGATCTTACTCTCACAGCAGTTTTCTGCTCGATAAAACAATGGAAAGCAGGGATTGTTGCTGAAGCCTTGGTTCTCCTGGCATTTCTGTATGTTCTGCGGCAGCTGCATGGTCAGAGGGAAGGGAGCAATGAATAGTCACAGGACCGCAGTGCGTGACTGGGGTCACCTGTCCCCCTCTGTGCTGGCTCTGGAACCCCCCCTCAGAGGCTGGTGCCTGTCTCCTAGCCCTTCCTGAATGGGGCAGGGATTCCCATCTCCTTTAGGTCTCCCAGCTTCTCACATAGCTGGCCCAACTTCTCAGCCAGCTCCATCTACACGTGCTGCCCTGAATGCAGTGCACTGGGGACCTCCATGTTCTAATTGGTCTGGATGGAGAGAAGCAATCGGTGGCCACCTGAGGCAGCCGGAGACCCACGGTACAGGGAAGGGGGCACGGCACAGGCACACAGGGTGCCCTCCCTCTACCATTTCGTGTGAGGTCTCCAGCACCCAATTTTACAGGTGGGGGAACAAAGGCCCAGGGAGTGAGTGCAGAGGACAAGCTGGCAGAATGGGTGACATGCCAGCCTGATGACACGAGCCTGCAGCTCAGCTGGAAGTGTGCACCTGCCCAGAGCACGGTGGCATAAGCCGTGTAAGGAGCGGCGGCAGGAGGGACAGGCTGCCACCCTCCTCTCTACCCCAGCCCCATAAAACCAATCCCCTGGGCTGCAGCCACTCACATGTTTTGGCAGGAGCTTGGATGTTTCGAGCTTTTTCACCTGGACCTGCAAGGCCGCCTTCTCCATTGCAAGGACCCGAATCTTGTCCTTCAGCTGGGCCTGCTGGTACTTGAGGACTTCATAGCTGTTTCTATGGCCAGAGGTGGTGGAGAATGTAAAGAACAAGGAACAGAAAGGACGACTTTAGTCATCAATGCACTGACTTTGCCACACAACCAGAGGACTATGGCATGGGAAGGGGACACCTGGACTCTCAAGTGCCTGTCTAAAGAGAGGACATGAATTGCCTGAGGCCACACAGGAGGCACTGGCACAGCTGCAGCCACAGCTTGGCTCTGCACGTGTCCAAACCTGTGCGCCCACCTCATCGTGCTCACCTCTACCCTCCCACCTCCCACCACATCACCCGTGCCGAGGCCCCCCCAGACCTGCCACCCACCGTCCCCCTCCTACTTGTTGTCCTCCAGCTGAAGGAAGAGGGCATCTCGCTCGCTCTTGAGGTTGCGGTAGGACTGCAAATACAGAAAGGCGAAGTCAGGGTTCGGCAGGGAGAAGATGGAGTCGGGGCACGCGAACACCGACACCTACAGCCACCGTTCAGCAGGGACCTTTCTTCCCGCTGAATCACACTTGACACCTTTTTTGGGGCATTTTCAAGCCCATGTTCTCAGTTGGTTTTCCTAAGACCTCAGTAAGGGTGACAGAGGCAGGGAACGAGATCTGATTGACAGCTGGCTGATGGAGGCCCAGGGATATCCTGTCACGTTGCCATTGTTAGGACTGTCATTACCATCGTCTGACTCTGTATTGAATGTATCACTAGGCACCATGCTAACAATCCATCGAATCCTCACGACGACCATAGGAGGGAGTTACTATCGTTAGCTCCATTTTGTAGATGAAATGCAAGGTATTAGAGGCCAATTGTTAAGATCACTTACAGCTGGGATGGGAACATCCAGGTCTATCTAATGCTCTAAGCCCATTTTTCCCCCTGGGGGTGGAGGCGCAAGCGTGAGGGCAGGTGGCTGACTCACCCTCTCGGCGTCCTCCTGCCCTGTGGAGAAGGCGGTCAGACTCCCCTGCAGCTGTTGGATCTGTCTTTCCCGGGAGTCCAGGCAGGTCCGCAGATGTTGACACTCTCCTGGAATGACAGAGGTCAAGATGGAACCCAAAGGACTTCCCTGAAGGCCTGCCAAGGCACCAGGTTGAGGGAGGAAGGCTGCCCAGATCCACACCTGCTTTCTGTCGGGCTTCCTGACGAGCATCGTCCAGGGCTTTCTCCATCTCTCCATTTTCGGACTTGACGATTTCACTGGTCCGAATCTGAGCCTTTGGGAGAAAAGCCAAACAGGTGGTGAGAGAGGGACAGAAAGGTTCTCTAGGGCACGTGAGGGATGCCATAGAGTCCACTCACCTGCAGTTGTTCCTGCAGGGACTGCACTTGCTGATGCCTCCTCTCCTGCTGTAGGAAGAGGAAAGAAGCATCTCTTACCATGGAGGCAGAGATGCAACAGCCAGGGATGGGCCCCAGGAATGTCACCAATGGCCCAGGACAGGCCCACCAGGGAGACCAGGTCCTCGGGGATCCTGTGGGGCTGAGGGTGGGGCGCAGGGGGAGCCTTCTCCAGGTTGGGAGTGGGCAGGACAAGCCTGCGGCCTCTCCATCTCAGTCTGTCCCCAAACCCATCAGAGATGGAAGGAGCGAAGAAAGAAACCATGTTCCTCTTTCCACTTCATCCAGTTCCCTGGTGCCAGATTTTCCATGTGGAGAGTCATGGGAAGGTGACTGAGGTTGTCCCCTCAGCTCCAGTCCCCAGACTGGGAAGTGGTGGGGCCAGGAATGGATTTTCAAGGAAAAGCTCTCAGACCCTATGGGGATGCAAATGGAAAAACTGTCCTTGAACTCCCAAGGAAAGAGAATTGGGGTGTTTGTTGGTTTTAACTCACAGCTACAGAGCTGAACATCTAAATCCTCATTCTCTTTCCATGACAACCACAGAAACCTCTAGAAATGAAGGCTGAGAAAGGAAAGACTACCCTTCTCCCAGCTTGTGATTCACAAGGGTGCATGTATTCACCATGAACCACACAGTAAGGACAGGGACTGATCTTAATAGCAGGGATCCAGGAATGAAAAGGACAGGCAAGATCCCTGTCTCCCTGATGTCTCGTGTGTGCCTAGAAATCTTTCATTCTTAGAGCTGAAAGGGACCTTTGACACCCTCTAATTCTATCTCAGGACACTCAAGCCCAGGCAGGAGAGGTGGCTTGTTCAAAACCAAAGACAAAGCAAAGCAGGAACTAAGTCAGGGTGGGAACACAGGGCTCCTGACAACCGTCAGCCTAGTGTTTCCAGCAGGGGGACAGCCCAGAGCCCATGCGGCAAGGACTCAAACAGGGGTGTCTGGAGAAAACAGAGTGGACAGGCAGGTCAGCAACAGAAAGAGCCATGTTGCATGGTCTGGGTTCCCTCCTGCTGAGAACTAGGCCAGCCAGCACCCCATTCTCCCCTGGCACAGGAACCCCAGCCCCTTTTCTTCAGAGCCCCAACGGGAAATTGGAGCCCAGCATTGGCAGCGTGGAACCGGGGGACCCCACTGGACTCTTACCAATTCCTGCACCACACTCGTTAGATAATTTTTTACTGCATAGGTGGAGTCCAGGGCTGCCTCCAGGACTAGGCACCGGCTCTGCAGCACATGAAGAGAGGAGGAGTTGGAGGAGGGTAGGGGGAGAGGTAGAGAGAGCGATCATGAGGGGTGGTGTTTGCACCTGTTTCAGTTGGCAGCGGGGCCCCCAGCCCCCAGCATGGGAGGTGGTTGGGGGGGCTGGCCTGGAAGGCACTTACCTCCAGCTCCTTAATATAAGTTGAAGTCCTCAAGGCCTCCCCACCGATGGATGACGGGGGCTAGAAGAGATGAGAGCACACATGGAGATGCTCTGCCCCTCAATGGCTAAGCCCTCTGCTGTCCTTTCTTCCTAACCTGGACCAGGCCCTCCTCCTGTAGCCTCTCTGTGCCCACTTCTCAAGGTCTCACTTCCCCATCGTCCCTTCCCTCCCGAGCAGCTCTTATCCTGCACATTTTTTTTTTTTTTTTTGGTGGTGGCCAGTACAGGGATGGAGCCCTGGGCCCTGGTGTTATCAACATCATCCTGTGCTTTCCTGCAGCAGGATCCAATGAGACAGCCAATCTCATGGTCCATCTTTGTGTGCACAGCTTCAAGGGAGAAGCTCAGAGAAGAGTCCGATGTCATATCCCTAGCAGAGGGAGACGTAGCATTCAAACCCAGACTTCTTACCCAGTCCCTGACACTTCTTCCACGATCGTTACCATTACCCCCTACTGCTCCTGGAGCCCCCTGTTCCCAGGAGCCTGATCAGCCAAGGCTCACCTCCTGAGGTGACTGGCAATCCCCAGTGGTGGGCTGGGGCCTACTGCCAGTTTTGATGGTTTTTTCTGCAGCGGTATCAGCTAGCCTCTTTTTCCGCTGGTATTCTCTTAACTGTTGAAAGGAAAAGCAGTAATATTCAGGAGATGTGTAAGCCCCTATATTTGTCCCCTACTTTACAGTTTTTACAAAATATTCTTACTCGTACCATCTGATTTAATGCCACCAGCAACCCTATAAGGTGTTGTAATGATCACCGAATGGCTGAAGAAATGGACCGATAACATGATTAGAAAAAGGCAATAATGGAATTGAACTTCAGTCTTCTGGGGCTTTGTCATGAATCAGCAGCTCCCAGGGGGCCAAATACAAATCAGACATCGGGGCCCTCCCTCACAGAGCTTTGAGAGCTGCACCCCAGCACTTCTCAAACGTTTATGTCAATGGATAATAATGGCAGAAGTCATGAGGGCATGCCCCTAGGGATCTGGGGACCTAACAAAAAGAGGACAACCCAAGCATCATTTCAGAGAGAAGTCCATTATGATCTTACAAATCCAGGCGAATGTCACCCCTATGTACATTAAGAGGTTTCTTCTCTCTCAAAACAATCAAGCAAATCTGATGCTTCAGAAAGAGGCCCCCTGTGAGGCCTGTGGCACCCCAGATTGACATGATCTGGGCAAGATTCATGCTGTGAAGTTCAGTTGCCCAGGATTTATCCCACAGAAGATAAGCACATCTCCCTCCAGAGAGTAGTGACTGAAAGGCGCTCTGGTCCCAGAATCCTAGGGAATTCTAAGGTGACATCCAGACTCAGAAATAAACTGACAAGTGTCTCTAGAGAGTAGAAACCCAGGAAAAAACCAAACCAAACCCGTTCTCCCAATGGTCACGCAGAGATATTGTCAACATTTTGAGCTCACTGGTGAAGTGCAGGCTTTTTAGGTAGGCAATGTCTAAGTAAAGGGGGCGAGGGAGCCAGAAACCTCCCAGGCAGCAATGACAGTTCCTGAGGGATTGTGACACTTCCCAGGGGTATTGGGACAGTTTGGAATGGGATTGTGAGGTGACTACGTTCCACTCCTTCCTACCAATGCCACAGTCACTGCAACACTGTGGGGAAGGGGAGCCCAGAGCCAGGACCGAGGTCCTCGGAGACAGGAACCCAGGGGACCCAGGGAGCCCAGGAAGGTCTGGTTTGGGGTGGCAGGAGGCCAGGGCAGACTCCAGGTGGGGAGCCCTGGAAGTAAATTTACAGGCCAAAGTCACCAGAGGACAGCTGGCAAGGGCAGGGTCTGGGCAGCTGAGGGGGCAGGGATGGCAGAGAAGACTTTGGTGGGGGGAGTCAAGAGGCACAGAGCGGCAATCTCCATGTGCCTCAGAAGTGACACCGAGTCCTGCCCCTGTCCCACTATAGGAGGGGTCTCGGGCTGGCTGCAGGGCTGCGACCCAGCATGTTATACCTTCTTCTTGGCCCTAGCCAATTTCTCCTGTCGGATTTCCTCCGACATTTCGGGGCAGGGAAAAGGAAAGGGATACCGCCGCCTCATCGCCATCCGAGCACTGGACATCACTCCTTTCAGCTCAGGCGCGGATCAGCGACTGAGCCAGAGCAGCTGGGAGCAGCCTGTGCTAGGCAACAGGGGAGTGGGCGTGGCCTCAGTGCTCACAGCCCATTGGCGGATGAGAAAGATGGAAGGAATGGGGGCGTGGCCAGAACCCAGGGAAGGGTGGAGTCACAATGATACCCGGCCCCGCCCACCCCAGGGAGGGGCCCCCTGGGGGAAAGGGGCGGGGCTCTCACTTGGTGCCCATGCAGCTTCTGTGTGACCCTTCAGGGTGGTCGTCACAGAATCTGAGGCACCTGGCAGAGCAGAGAGGCCGTTCTCCAGCCCCCGCCCTGGACCCTTCTGTGCCAGTTCACCCCTGACCTGGGGCCTCAGGCCCCAGGGCTCAGGAGGTGGGCGAGGAATGGACAGCATGGAAAAGTGTGTCACTTCACAGTCCCTTTCCAGACTCCTCGCAGCTCTGCCCCAGACTTTCTCATCCCAGAAACCGCCTCCAAAGACCCCCGTCCAGTCCTCCAGAGGCTTCTCCACTCGCCTCCTTCCTCAAGGGTGTCTTCAGTGATCCCGGGAGCGTAGCTGTCCCCTCTCAGCCGGGTCCCATCGAGGTCACTCCTGCTTGCCAGATGCTCCTCCCCTCACACCCCACGGCGCCCCCTTCCCCCCAGCATGCGCTCTGGGTCCCATCAGCCTTTCCCCCTGGGCTCCTCAAGACCAAACTGGGGTGGGGGCTAAAACTGTAAAACTCTCAGAAGAACACATAAGTGTCAGTCTTCAGGATCTTAGTTTGGCAATGGTTTTCTAGGCATGACATCAAAAGCACAAGCAATGAAAGAAAAAATGGATAAACTGAACATCATCAAAATTTAAAAAATGTCATCGAGAAAGTGAAAAGTAAACTGAAAGAAAGATAGTGAAAATGAAACCACAGAAATGGAGAAAACTTTTACAAGTCATACATCTTCTAAGGAGCTTGTATCCAGAATCTATATATCAAACTATCAGAACTTGATCATAAAAAGATAAGTATCTCATTTTTAAGAATTGGCAAAAAATCTGAACACACAGTTCTCTACAGAAAATATACAAATGCCCAATAAGCACATCAAAAGGTGCTTGACATCAGTAGTCGCCAGAGAAATGCACATCAAATCCACAATGAGAGATCACTTCACATCCACTACCTCGGCTATAGTCACAGAGATGCATAAAAACGGTGTGGTAAGGATTAAAGCCCTCACACACAGCTGGGAAAACTGGACAGTGGTGCAACCGCTCTGGAAACAGCCTGAAAGTTCCTCAAATGAATCAGTGCGGAGTTACCGTAGGATCCAGGCATTCCACTTCTAGGTATATGCCAAGAGAAATAAAACTACGCATCCACACAAAACCTTGAATTGAAATGGTCACAGCAGCATTATTCCCCGTAGCCCAAAGGTAGAACTAGCCAAGTGTCCATGAAGGGATGAATGAATAAACAAAAGGTGGGATATGTATGTAAATGCACACGATGCAGTCAGCAGAAGCATCGGAGTGCTGGCACATGCTACAGCTACGCGCGAACCTTGAAAACATTCTGCTAAGTGAGAGAGGCCGGTCACAAAGGACCTCGTCATGGATGATCCCCGGTTTACTAAACGTCCAAAATGGCTGCCTAGGGTTGGAGGGGTGGAGTAATTGGGGATGAGGGCTAAGGGCTCTCGTTTTGGAGTCATGAAAGAGTTCTACAATTGCTGTGATGATTGCAAAACTCTGAGTGTGCTCAAATCCATCAAGTCAAACCCTCTAAGTGGGTGAGCTGTGTGGCAGGGACATTCCATCTCAATAAAAGCTGTTCCCAAACAAATGTGGGGGCCGGCCCGTGGCTAACTCGGGAGAGCGTGGTGCTGACAACACCGAGTCAAGGGTTAAGATCCCCTTACCGGTCATCTTTAAAAACCAAAAACAAAAGCAAAAACACATGTGCCGTGACTTCAGCTTGTCGTCAGGGTATAGAGGTTGCAGCAGCGCAGTGCTCAACACGATGACCAGGAAAAAGCCAGAGAAAGCATCAAAATCCTATTTTGAAGGCATAACAGAGCTGTGCAAACGAGAATCAGATGAACTTGAATGTCACAGCGGGTCTCGACGCCAGCTGACTTGTACTCCAGATTCAGAAGCAAACGGAGATTCGAACTCTGGCGCCGAGCCCTGCGATTGGGCGGGAGGCGCGGCGGAGGCCAATGGGAGGGCGCGGAGGACGGGGCGGGGCCGGGCCGGTCTTTCCCGCGCTCCCGGCCTTTGGAGCATTTCGAGCCCCGGGAAGGCACCACCCGGCCCCAGAAGCGAACAGACCGTTCGGACAGACGAGCACGAGCGTCGACCGCGAGGTGGGTCCGCAAGGGGGGCGCACACACACGGCCCCGTGGTCAGAAGGCGGCGCCCGCCACGCTCGGGGCAAATGCGTGGACCCGAAGGGCAGACAGGTGGGCAGGAGCCCCGAGGTCGTCCCCGGCCGCGCCCGCCTGGCTCCCCAGAGCACACCCATGCGCCCGGCCCCCACTCAAGTGCACGCAGGGGCCCAGCTCCCACCCGACTCTACCTACGTGTCCAGCCCCCACAAAGTACACCTGCGGGTCCAGCACCCCGCAAGTGCACTCGCGAATCCACTCCGCACCAACTGCACCCAGAGGTCCAGACCCCCTCAATGCACGCACACGGGCCCTGCCCCTGCAAAGCACTACCGTGGGCTCAGCCCCCACCAAAGCACTACCGCCGGCCCAGCTGCCCCCAACTGCAACCACGGGCCCAGCCCTCAGAAAGGTTCACCAATGGGCCCAGCTCCCACCAAACTGTACCCACAGACTCATATCGCTGAAAATGGAGCCATGGGTCCAGGCCCCCTGAAAATGCACCCATCAACCCAGCCCCACCCTATCTGCACCGACAACATGAGCCAACACCACCTACACCCACCGGTCCTGCACTCACCTCGCCAGGGCTTCTGTGTCTTTCAGAGAGCTGCCTGGCTGCTGGGCAAATGCCCTGCTTGAGAGGCATTTCAGAAAGGACCACTCGAATTACAAGGAAGAGGAGATGGACGTGGCGAAGCTCCTACAAGACGCGGCCCTTCCCTGGTCCTGCGGTTCCCTGCTCAGGACAGCCGACCCGGCTTAGGCCACTCCTACCTCTCCAAGAGCCCCCAGACCTCTGCTTCTACACGTGACTCCCTATGTGTCTGTCCCTAGGAATCTGTAACCAAGAACCAAACTGGGGTCTCAAGAAAGGAAAAAAGTTTCTATCAAGCAGAAGAGACGCTGTCTTACTTTTCGCCTGGGAAAATATACCCCAGTCCATTTTCCCACAACCAGTCTCTATACCACGTGTGCCCTCCCTCAAAACATGGTCCAGTCCTGTGCACAGCACTGAGACCCGGAGGCCATGGGAGTCTGCTAAAAACAGCCCTCCACATTCCCTGCTCTGAACTGGGTGCCCAAGGCGACCTCACTCTGACCTTGAAAAACCTCAACTCCCCTCCCGGGACTCTGTTTCCCCACTTGAAAAAGGATGAGGGTGGACTAGATGCCATCTTATCCTGTGCCCCCAAATGAGACAAAAACAGAGAGAGCAATATGCATCAAACTCTGGGATCTCCCGCCTGCCCGCGCAGCCAGGGCCCTTCACTGGAGCCTAACAAGGGCTTCGCGTTGTGGAGGGAACACAGGGGGCACGTGCATACTGGGGCAAGACGCTAGAGCTGAATCCTCCAAAGGATGATAATCCGGTCCAAGCCCCAGCCAGGCCTGACCCTTTCGGAGGCTGTTTACACACTTGGTCCCAGTCCCAGTGCCCAGTGGAGGACAACGGCCCACTCTTCAAACAGGACCAACCATGCAGGACCCCAGGGAGTCCTGGGGTTGGGGAAGAGTCTCTTGCCCTTACACCCCACAGGCAGGGCGTGCCACCCCTCTTTATCCCTTTCTCGGGTCTCCTCCCCAGGCTCTGCAGGACCCAGTCCCCAGGAGGGTGGGTTGAGCAGGTGCTAGACAGGCCTCTGACCCCTGGCTCCAGGCCAAAAGGAAAGTCCAAGGACCCAGGCATGGGGCCTCCCTCCCACCGGCCGCCAAGACGGGCAGGTGGGCCGCCTCCATATGGCCTCACTCAGGGGTCAGGTTAGTTCCTCGACCTCCACCTCAGCCAGGGACCCACACCCCACCAGCAAACCCAGGGCTTCACACTTACAGACACCAAGATAGAAGCACCTCCGGGACACCTGGGGGACAGCTCTGCATGACAACCCACAGAGCCCTGCGACTCTTCGGGGACTTCACTCCCAAGCACTGCCACCAACACCACCAACTCCAGGCTTTCCTCTCACCTCCAGCGCCGTCCCTGCCAAGAAGGCCCCCCCTGGTCAGGGACTGCTCACCCCCAGGATCCTCCAAGTCCAGGCCTTCCATCCCACGGCCTCTGCTCCAGACTCTACGAACCGTGGCCTCAACCCCTCCTCCCCCGACACCCTGCTCCCCGGCTCCCGGCTCCCAGTCCACCTGGGCCCTGGCTCCCCGGTCCCCCAGACCTCCGGCTACCCGGCTCCCGGCTCCCCGGTGCCCCTAAGCCCCTGCTCCCTGGCTCCCGACTCCCCCCGACACTCGGCTCCGCGGTCCCCGGACCCACGGCTCCCGGCTCCTCTTTCCCCCGAACTCCGTCTACCTGGCTCCCGGCTCCCCGGTACCCCGACCCCCGGCTCCCTGGTGCCCCCCGACCCCCGGCCCCTCCTCACCGGTCGCGGAGTCTCCTCACACACCGGCACCGCAAGCGCCAGCATCACGACCAGTGCAGCCGCCATACCGCCGTCCACGTTCGGCAGCCAGCAGCCGCTGCAAATCTCCGTCCTCCTGCCGCACTGCTGGAAGCATCGGCGGGGGCGCGGCAGGGAGCGCGCACGCAGGGGGGCGTTGCGGGGCGGGGCCCGCAGGGGGCACTGGCTCCAGCCTGGAGAGGCGCCTCCAGCGTTGCTAGGAGACGGGGGCGGGTCCTGCGGGGATGAGCGGGAGCCTGGGGAGAAAGAAAAAGAAAACGTGATCAAAAACTGGTAGAGGGGGGCCGACCTCCCGTGGCTCACTCGGGAGAGTGCGGCGCTGGGAGCCCAGCGACCCCGTGTTCGGATCCTATACAGGGATGGCCTGTGCACTCACTGCCTCAGCGCGGTGCGGGCGACAGCAGGCCAACGCTTGCCATCCCCTGGTGGCGATCCCCTTACCGGCGGTCATCTTAAAAATAAATAAATAAAAATAAATACAGAGTGGCTGAGGGCTGGCCCGTGGCTCACTCTGGAGAGTGTGGTGCTGATAACACCAAGGCTGCGGGTTTGGATCCTGTATGGGGATGGCCGGTTTGCTCACTGGCTGATCGTGGTGCTGACAACAGAAAGTCAAGGGTTAAGATCCCCTTACCGGTCATCTTTAACAAAAAAGAAAAGTCTTTGAAATGGTAAACTTTCTATAACAGAAAAAAATAGAATGCTCTTGGATTGGAAGAATCAACACAGTGAAAATGTCCATACTACCCAAAGTGATATACATATTCAATGCAATCCCCATCAAAATTCCAAAGACATTTTTCTCAGAAATGGAAAGAACTATCCAGACATTTATATGGAATCATAAAAGACCACGCATAGCCAAAGCAATGCTGAGCAAAAAAAATAAAGCTGGAGGCATAACACTACCTGACTTTAAGCTATACTACAAAGAACAATAACCAAAACAGTATGGTAATGGCATAAAAACAGACACACTGATCAATGGGATAGAATACAGAATCCAGAAATCAACCCACACACTTACTGCCATCTCATCTTTGACAAAGGCACCACGCCTATTCACTGGGGAAGGGACTGCCTCTTCAGTAAATGGTGCTGGGATAACTAGATATCCATATGCAGGAGAATGAAACTAGATCCATACCTCTCACCATATAGTAAAATCAACTCAAAATGGATTAAGGATTGAAATATACACCCTGAAACAATAAAACTTCTTAAAGAAAACATAGGAGAAACACTTCAGGAAATAGCACTGGACACAGACTTCATGAATACGACCCCAAAAGCACGGGCAACCAAAGGAAAAATAAACAAATGGGATTATATCAAACTAAAAAGCTTCTGCACAGCAAAAGAAACAATTAACAGAGTTAAAAGACAACCAACAGAATGGGAGAAAATATTTGCAAAATATACATCTGACAAAGGATTAATATCCAGAATATATAAGGAACTCAAACAACTTTACAAGAAAAAACAAGCAACCCAATTAAAAAATGGGCAAAAGAACCAAGTAGGCATTTCTCTCAGGAAGATATACAAATGGCCAACAGACATATGAAAAAATGCTCAACATCACTCAGCATCCGGGAAATGCAAATCAAAACCACACTGAGATACCATCTCACCCCAGTTAGGATGGCTAAAATCCAAAAGACTCTGAACGATAAATGCTGGCGAGGTTGCGCAGAAAAAGGAACTCTCATACATTGTTGGTGGGACTGCAAAATGGTGCAGCCTCTATGGAAAATGGTACAGAGGTTACTCAAACAATTGCAGATAGATCTACCATACGACTCAGCTATCCCACTGTTGGGAATATACCCAGAGGAATGGAAATCATCAAGTCGAAGGTATACCTGTTCCCCAATGTTCATCGCAGCACTCTTTACAATAGCCAAGAGTTGGAACCAGCCCAAATGTCCATCACTGGATGAGTGGATACGGAAAATGTGGTACATCTACACGATGGAATACTACTCAGCTATAAAAACGAATGAAATACTGCCATTTGCAACAACATGGATGGACCTTGAGAGAATTATATTAAGTGAAACAAGTCAGGCAGAGAAAGAGAAATACCACATGTTCTCACTTATTGCTGGGAGATAAAAATTAATATATAAATTCACACACACACACACACACACACACAAAATAACGGAGAGGGGAAGAAGATATAACAACCACAATTACTAGAAGTTGATACGACAAGCAAACAGAGGGGACATTGGTGGGGGGAGGGGGGAGGGGGGGAAGTTTTGGTGATGGGGAACAATAATCAGCCACAATGTATATCGACAAAATAAAATTTAAAAAAAAAAAAAATCTTAAAAAAAAAAAAAATGAAGTCAGGAGCGAAGGATCTAATAAAAATACCTGGACGGCAGTTAGATTCAGAGAACGAGGAAGTGTCATGGGATGAGCATCCCGTGCAATGTTAGGACAACACCGAGGTCAAGGGTTCGGGTTCGGGTTCCCTACTGGCCAGCAGCCAAAATAATAATAATAACATTAAAAACATATGTAGCGCCCCGTGTCACATCAGTGATGCCCACGGCAAGAAGCCGCTCGGCACGCTGGCAGCTCTGCTCCGCATCGTGTCGGGATCTTCTACCAGGGCTTCGAAGAAGTCTATGGCCTGCACCGGGATGGCCCCCCTGCCTCAGGGGTGACGCACGAGTCCATCTCACTGCTCGGGGCTGGGAAGGCCGGGCTGGCAGGTCGGCTTCCTGGGCCACCTCTTCCTGGCCTTGACCAGGACCTGGCCCGTGGGATCGCACATCTGCCTGTATCGGTACGGCCAGGAGTTCGAGCAGCATCTGCTCAACTCTCTACTGAACTCGCTTCATTCTCGCTTTGGAGTTAGACCTCATGTCTCTACTGAACTTGCATGTGCGTTACACTTGGCGCGAGCCCGGCTTGGGTCTCTGGAGCTAGGCTGCACTCTCTCGATGGAACCTATATTTCTTCTCTGTTCTATTAAACTGGTTCTTTCTACCTGGAGTCTGCCCTTGAATTCCTTCCTGTGGCGGAGTCAAGAACCTGACAAGAGGACTGGGCCGGCTAAAAAGGACTATCAGGCCACCGCCACCCCCCCCCCCCACCACCCCGCTCAGACCCTACCTCCGACATCAGCTTCACTTAGTCTCATAGCTTAAAGTACCCGCTATATGACAATGAACCCAAATTTACATCAATGGTCTTAACCCAGACCCCCACACCAAAGTGCACCCACAGGCCAAGCCCCCACTGAACTGCACCCACGGGGCCAGTCCCCACCAAACTACCCCACAGGACAAGCCTCCCTCAAAGTAAACCAAAGGACACGTCCTCCCCAAAGTACACCCAAGGGCTCAGCCCCTACACGACTGCACCCACGGCCAGTGCCTCCCCCACTGCACCCACAAGCCCCACCTCCCACCAACTGCACTCACGGGACAAGCCCCCAACAAAGTGAACCCACGGGCCCCGTCCACACACAACTGCGTCAACAGGTCCAGGCCCCAACAACTGCAGCCACATTTCCAGCCCCCACCAAAGTGCACCCATGGGCCCAGCTCCCACCAAAGTGCATCCACAAACCCAACCCACACCAAAATGCACCCAGTACCCAGGCCCCAACCAACTGCACCCACGGGCAACGGCACCATCGGAGCTAGCCTCCGCCATAGAAACCCCACGGGCCCAGCCCCTCCCAACGTGACCCCATGGGTCCAAGCCCCACCAACTACCCGCACGCACCTAGCCCCCTCCCAGGTGCACGCAGGAGACCAGGAGCCCCGCCACCCCCCAGCTACACACCTGAGTCCAACCATCCTAACGGCACCCACGGGCCCAACCTCAGCAGAGTATACCCACTGGCCCGGTCCCCCACAATTACATCCTTGGTCACAGGCCCCTCACTGCCCAGCCTTCTCCAACTGCACCCAAGGTCCCGGCCCCCACCAACTGCACACACGGGACACGCGCACAGCAAAGGGCCCCCTCCCACCCATCGCACACCCAACTTGCCCGCACGGCCCAAAGCCCCACCAACTGCTCCCACAGGCCCAGCCCCCACCGACTGTCCCCATGGGCCCTGACCCCACCATGGGGCTGACCCTCCACCAACTGCATCCAAGGCCCCCACCCCCCATTAACCGCACTCACGGACTTCGCCCCCAACAAAACCGCACGTACGGCCCACTTCCCAAACCAAAGGGCACCCATGGGCTCACCTCCCCACAACTGTGCCCTCGAGCACAGCCGCCCCCCCAACTCCACCCAAGGGCCTGGCCGGCCCCCAACTCCAACCACGGGCCCAACCCCACAAAACTACACCCACCGCACCAGCCCACCACCCACTGCACCCACGGGTCCAGCCTCCTCAAAGTACCCCCAAGGACAAAACCCCCTGGAGGGGATGGAGTTATGTTCCCCCCAAAACTCCCTGAAGCTTGAATTGTGTCCCCCAAGTTTCATGTATTCGCCCCTCAGCCCCCACTATGACTCTTAAGAGGGTGGGAAATCCTATTTTGGTCATTGAAACGTGGAGCCCTGAACAGGGGATTGGATTGCTGGACCTCGAAGTCGTGAACGAATTAAAGACGGTGCTCAGGGCCTGACTCGAAGGGCGTTCCAAGAAGACGAGAGTCTGCCTTTTGTTCTCTCTGCTCTCTCTGTTTCCATCACCGTCCAGTGTGAGAGCCCTGGGTCACTGTCACCAACACCAGATGGACTTTAGACTTCGCAGACTCAGAAACGGCAAGCGATAACTTTTGTTTCCTTTAGAAATTACCCAATTCCGAGGATTTTCTGCGAAGCCACGAAAACGGACTAATTCACCACCCTCCAAACTACACCCAAGGGCCCAGGCCCCACCCAACAGCACACACGGGCCAGCCAGCCGCAACGGGAACCACGGGCACAGAACCCTCTGGCCCAACCCTCCCCCGAATACACCCATGGACCCAGCACCCGCCAAACTACCCCCACGGGCCCAGCCCCTCCCAAGGTACCTCCATGGGCTCAGCAACCCAAAAAGGACATCCACAGGCCCAGGCCTAACCAACTACACCCATGGCCTTTACCCCCACACAACTGCACCCACGGGCCCAGCCCCACCCAACTGCACCCTCGGGCCAGCCAACCCCATCTGCAACCACGGGCACAGAACCCTCTGGCCCAACCCTCCCCCAAAGGCACCCATGGACCTAGCACCCGCCAACCTACCCCCACGGGCCCAGCCCCTCCCAAGGTACCCCCACAGACCAAGCACCCCCAAAGGTACACCCATGGACCTAAGCCTACTGAAACGCACATACGGTCCCAGACCCCACCCAAACGCCCCCACCGGCCCGGCCCCCACCAACTGTCCCCACGGGCCCAGCCCTCCCAACTAACCACATGGGCCCAGCCTCCACCCAGCTGCATGTATCTGACCAGGAAACACCCCAGCTACACACATGAGCCCAACCATCCTAACCGCACCCACGGGCCCAGACCCCAGCAAGTACACCCACGGTCAGCCATCCCCAGCTGCACCCAAAGCCACAGAACCCTCTGGCCTAGCCCTCCCTCAAATGCACCCATGGATCCAGCACCCGCCAAACTGCCCCCACGGGTCCAGCCCCTCCCAAGGTACCTCAATGGGCCCGGCAACCGAGAAAGGACACCCACAGGCCCAGGCCTAACCAACTACTCCCATGGCCTTTACCCCCACACAACTGCACCCACGGGCCCAGCCCCCACCCAACGGCATCTGTGGCGACCTCCCCCCACCGAAAGCACCCCATCGGCCTAGACACCCCCAAAGCACACCCACGTTCCAACCCACACCCAACTGCACCCACCGGCCCAGCCCCCATTGAACTGCACCCATGGGGCCACTCCCCACCAAAGTACCCTCACAGGCCAAGCCTCCCTCAAAGTAAACCCAAGGACACATCCTCCTCAAAGTACAGCCAATGGCTTAGCCCCTATACGTCTGCACCCATGGCCAGGGCCTCCCCCACTGCACCCGCTGGCCCTACCTGCCACCAACTGCACTCACGGGACAAGCCTCCACAGAAGTGCAGCCACAGGCCCAGCCCCACCCAGAGCACGCCCATGCGCCCGGCCCCCACTCGAGTGCACGCAGGGGCCCAGCTCCCACCCGACTCTACCTACGTGTCCAGCCCCCACAAAGTACACCTGCGGGTCCAGCACCCCGCAAGTGCACTCGCGAATCCACCCCGCACCAACTGCACCCACAGGTCCAGACCCCCTCAATGCACGCACACGAGCCCTGCCCCTGCAAAGCACTACCGTGGGCTCAGCCCCCACCAAAGCACTACCACCGGCCCAGCTGCCCCCAACTGCAACCACGGGCCTAGCCCTCAGAAAGGTTCACCAATGGGCCCAGCTCCCACCAAACTGTACCCACAGACTCATATCGCTGAAAATGGAGCCATGGGTCCAGGCCCCCTGAAAATGCACCCATCAACCCAGCCCCACCCTATCTGCACCGACAACATGAGCCAACACCACCTACACCCACCGGTCCTGCACTCACCTCGCCAGGGCTTCTGTGTCTTTCAGAGAGCTGCCTGGCTGCTGGGCAAATGCCCTGCTTGAGAGGCATTTCAGAAAGGACCACTCGAATTACAAGGAAGAGGAGATGGACGTGGCGAAGCTCCTACAAGACGCGGCCCTTCCCTGGTCCTGCGGTTCCCTGCTCAGGACAGCCGACCCGGCTTAGGCCACTCCTACCTCTCCAAGAGCCCCCAGACCTCTGCTTCTACACGTGACTCCCTATGTGTCTGTCCCTAGGAATCTGTAACCAAGAACCAAACTGGGGTCTCAAGAAAGGAAAAAAGTTTCTATCAAGCAGAAGAGACGCTGTCTTACTTTTCGCCTGGGAAAATATACCCCAGTCCATTTTCCCACAACCAGTCTCTATACCACGTGTGCCCTCCCTCAAAACATGGTCCAGTCCTGTGCACAGCACTGAGACCCGGAGGCCATGGGAGTCTGCTAAAAACAGCCCTCCACATTCCCTGCTCTGAACTGGGTGCCCAAGGCGACCTCACTCTGACCTTGAAAAACCTCAACTCCCCTCCCGGGACTCTGTTTCCCCACTTGAAAAAGGATGAGGGTGGACTAGATGCCATCTTATCCTGTGCCCCCAAATGAGACAAAAACAGAGAGAGCAATATGCATCAAACTCTGGGATCTCCCGCCTGCCCGCGCAGCCAGGGCCCTTCACTGGAGCCTAACAAGGGCTTCGCGTTGTGGAGGGAACACAGGGGGCACGTGCATACTGGGGCAAGACGCTAGAGCTGAATCCTCCAAAGGATGATAATCCGGTCCAAGCCCCAGCCAGGCCTGACCCTTTCGGAGGCTGTTTACACACTTGGTCCCAGTCCCAGTGCCCAGTGGAGGACAACGGCCCACTCTTCAAACAGGACCAACCATGCAGGACCCCAGGGAGTCCTGGGGTTGGGGAAGAGTCTCTTGCCCTTACACCCCACAGGCGGGGCGTGCCACCCCTCTTTATCCCTTTCTCGGGTCTCCTCCCCAGGCTCTGCAGGACCCAGTCCCCAGGAGGGTGGGTTGAGCAGGTGCTAGACAGGCCTCTGACCCCTGGCTCCAGGCCAAAAGGAAAGTCCAAGGACCCAGGCATGGGGCCTCCCTCCCACCGGCCGCCAAGACGGGCAGGTGGGCCGCCTCCATATGGCCTCACTCAGGGGTCAGGTTAGTTCCTCGACCTCCACCTCAGCCAGGGACCCACACCCCACCAGCAAACCCAGGGCTTCACACTTACAGACACCAAGATAGAAGCACCTCCGGGACACCTGGGGGACAGCTCTGCATGACAACCCACAGAGCCCTCCGACTCTTCGGGGACTTCACTCCCAAGCACTGCCACCAACACCACCAACTCCAGGCTTTCCTCTCACCTCTAGCGCCGTCCCTGCCAAGAAGGCCCCCCCCTGGTCAGGGACTGCTCACCCCCAGGATCCTCCAAGTCCAGGCCTTCCATCCCACCGCCTTTGCTCCAGACTCTACGAACCGAACGGTGGCCTCAACCCCTCCTCCCCTGACACCCTGCTCCCCGGCTCCCGGCTCCCAGTCCACCTGGGCCCTGGCTCCCCGGTCCCCCAGACCTCCGGCTACCCGGCTCCCGGCTCCCCGGTGCCCCTAAGCCCCTGCTCCCTGGCTCCCGACTCCCCCCGACACTCGGCTCCGCGGTCCCCGGACCCACGGCTCCCGGCTCCTCTTTCCCCCGAACTCCATCTACCTGGCTCCCGGCTCCCCGGTACCGCGACCCCCGGCTCCCTGGTGCCCCCCGATCCCCGGCCCCTCCTCGCCGGTCGCGGAGTCTCCTCACACACCGGCACCGCAAGCGCCAGCATCACGACCAGTGCAGCCGCCATACCGCCGTCCACGTTCGGCAGCCAGCAGCCGCTGCAAATCTCCGTCCTCCCGCCGCACTGCTGGAAGCATCGGCGGGGGCGCGGCAGAGAGCGCGCACGCAGGGGGGCGTCGCGGGGCGGGGCCCGCAGGGGGCACTGGCTCCCGCCTGGAGGGGCGCCTCCAGCGTTGCTAGGAGACGGGGGGCGGGGCCTGCCGGGATGGGCGGGAGCCTGGGGAGAAAGAAAAAGAAAACGTGATCAAAAAGTGGTAGAGGGGGGCTGACCTCCCGTGGCTCACTCGGGAGAGTGCGGCGCTGGGAGCCCAGCGACCCCGTGTTCGGATCCTATACAGGGATGGCCTGTGCACTCCCTGCCTCAGCGCGGTGCGGGCGACAGCAGGCCAACGCTTGCCATCCCCTGGTGGCGATCCCCTTACCGGCGGTCATCTTAAAAATAAATAAATAAAAATAAATACAGAGTGGCTGAGGGCTGGCCCGTGGCTCACTCTGGAGAGTGTGGTGCTGATAACACCAAGGCTGCGGGTTTGGATCCTGTATGGGGATGGCCGGTTCGCTCACTGGCTGATCGTGGTGCTGACAACAGAAAGTCAAGGGTTAAGATCCCCTTACCGGTCATCTTTAACAACAAAGAAAAGTCTTTGAAATGGTAAACTTTCTATAACAGAAAAAAATAGAATGCTCTTGGATTGGAAGAATCAACACAGTGAAAATGTCCATACTACCCAAAGTGATATACATATTCAATGCAATCCCCATCAAAATTCCAAAGACATTTTTCTCAGAAATGAAAAGAACTATCCAGACATTTATATGGAATAATAAAAGACCACGCATAGCCAAAGCAATGCTGAGCAAAAAAAATAAAGCTGGAGGCATAACACTACCTGACTTTAAGCTATACTACAAAGAACAATAACCAAAACAGTATGGTACTGGCATAAAAACAGACACACTGATCAATGGGATAGAATACAGAATCCAGAAATCAACCCAAACACTTACTGCCATCTCATCTTTGACAAAGGCACCACGCCTATTCACTGGGGAAGGGACTGCCTCTTCAGTAAATGGTGCTGGGATAACTAGATATCCGTATGCAGGAGAATGAAACTAGATCCATACCTCTCACCATATAGTAAAATCAACTCAAAATGGATTAAGGATTTAAATATACACCCTGAAACAATAAAACTTCTTAAAGAAAACATAGGAGAAACACTTCAGGAAATAGCACTGGACACAGACTTCATGAATACGACCCCAAAAGCACGGGCAGCCAAAGGAAAAATAAACAAATGGGATTATATCAAACTAAAAAGCTTCTGCACAGCAAAAGAAACAATTAACAGAGTTAAAAGACAACCAACAGAATGGGAGAAAATATTTGCAAAATATACATCTGACAAAGGATTAATATCCAGAATATATAAGGAACTCAAACAACTTTACAAGAAAAAACAAGCAACCCAATTAAAAAATGGGCAAAAGAACCAAGTAGGCATTTCTCTCAGGAAGATATACAAATGGCCAACAGACATATGAAAAAGTGCTCAACATCACTCAGCATCCGGGAAATGCAAATCAAAACCACACTGAGATACCATCTCACCCCAGTTAGGATGGCTAAAATCCAAAAGACTCTGAACGATAAATGCTGGCGAGGTTGCGCAGAAAAAGGAACTCTCATACATTGTTGGTGGGACTGCAAAATGGTGCAGCCTCTATGGAAAATGGTACAGAGGTTACTCAAACAATTGCAGATAGATCTACCATACGACTCAGCTATCCCACTGTTGGGAATATACCCAGAGGAATGGAAATCATCAAGTCGAAGGTATACCTGTTCCCCAATGTTCATCGCAGCACTCTTTACAATAGCCAAGAGTTGGAACCAGCCCAAATGTCCATCACTGGATGAGTGGATACGGAAAATGTGGTACATCTACACGATGGAATACTACTCAGCTATAAAAACGAATGAAATACTGCCATTTGCAACAACATGGATGGAACTTGAGAGAATTATATTAAGTGAAACAAGTCAGGCAGAGAAAGAGAAATACCACATGTTCTCACTTATTGCTGGGAGATAAAAATTAATATATAAATTCACACACACACACACACACACACACACACACACACAAAATAACGGAGAGGGGAAGAAGATATAACAACCACAATTACTAGAAGTTGATACGACAAGCAAACAGAGGGGACATTGGTGGGGGGAGGGGGGAGGGGGGGAAGTTTTGGTGATGGGGAACAATAATCAGCCACAATGTATATCGACAAAATAAAATTAAAAAAAAAAAAAATCTTACAAAAAAAAAAAATGAAGTCAGGAGCGAAGGATCTAATAAAAATACCTGGACGGCAGTTAGATTCAGAGAACGAGGAAGTGTCATGGGATGAGCATCCCGTGCAATGTTAGGACAACACCGAGGTCAAGGGTTCGGGTTCGGGTTCCCTACTGGCCAGCAGCCAAAATAATAATAATAACATTAAAAACATATGTAGCGCCCCGTGTCACATCAGTGATGCCCACGGCAAGAAGCCGCTCGGCACGCTGGCAGCTCTGCTCCGCATCGTGTCGGGATCTTCTACCAGGGCTTCGAAGAAGTCTATGGCCTGCACCGGGATGGCCCCCCTGCCTCAGGGGTGACGCACGAGTCCATCTCACTGCTCGGGGCTGGGAAGGCCGGGCTGGCAGGTCGGCTTCCTGGGCCACCTCTTCCTGGCCTTGACCAGGACCTGGCCCGTGGGATCGCACATCTGCCTGTATCGGTACGGCCAGGAGTTCGAGCAGCATCTGCTCAACTCTCTACTGAACTCGCTTCATTCTCGCTTTGGAATTAGACCTCATGTCTCTACTGAACTTGCATGTGCGTTACACTTGGCGCGAGCCCGGCTTGGGTCTCTGGAGCTAGGCTGCACTCTCTCGATGGAACCTATACTTCTTCTCTGTTCTATTAAACTGGTTCTTTCTACCTGGAGTCTGCCCTTGAATTCCTTCCTGTGGCGGAGTCAAGAACCTGACAAGAGGACTGGGCCGGCTAAAAAGGACTATCAGGCCACCGCCACCCCCCCCCACCACCCCGCTCAGACCCTACCTCCGACATCAGCTTCACTTAGTCTCATAGCTTAAAGTACCCGCTATATGACAGTGAACCCAAATTTACATCAATGGTCTTAACCCAGACCCCCACACCAAAGTGCACCCACAGGCCAAGCCCCCACTGAACTGCACCCACGGGGCCAGTCCCCACCAAACTACCCCACAGGACAAGCCTCCCTCAAAGTAAACCAAAGGACACGTCCTCCCCAAAGTACACCCAAGGGCTCAGCCCCTACACGACTGCACCCACGGCCAGTGCCTCCCCCACTGCACCCACAAGCCCCACCTCCCACCAACTGCACTCACGGGACAAGCCCCCAACAAAGTGAACCCACGGGCCCCGTCCACACACAACTGCGTCAACAGGTCCAGGCCCCAACAACTGCAGCCACATTTCCAGCCCCCACCAAAGTGCACCCATGGGCCCAGCTCCCACCAAAGTGCATCCACAAACCCAACCCACACCAAAATGCACCCAGTACCCAGGCCCCAACCAACTGCACCCACGGGCAACGGCACCATCGGAGCTAGCCTCCGCCATAGAAACCCCACGGGCCCAGCCCCTCCCAACGTGACCCCATGGGTCCAAGCCCCACCAACTACCCGCACGCACCTAGCCCTCTCCCAGGTGCACGCAGGAGACCAGGAGCCCCGCCACCCCCCAGCTACACACCTGAGTCCAACCATCCTAACGGCACCCACGGGCCCAACCTCAGCAGAGTATACCCACTGGCCCGGTCCCCCACAATTACATCCTTGGTCACAGGCCCCTCACTGCCCAGCCTTCTCCAACTGCACCCAAGGTCCCGGCCCCCACCAACTGCACACACGGGACACGCGCACAGCAAAGGGCCCCCTCCCACCCATCGCACACCCAACTTGCCCGCACGGCCCAAAGCCCCACCAACTGCTCCCACAGGCCCAGCCCCCACCGACTGTCCCCATGGGCCCTGACCCCACCATGGGGCTGACCCTCCACCAACTGCATCCAAGGCCCCCACCCCCCATTAACCGCACTCACGGACTTCGCCCCCAACAAAACCGCACGTACGGCCCACTTCCCAAACCAAAGGGCACCCATGGGCTCACCTCCCCACAACTGTGCCCTCGAGCACAGCCGCCCCCCCAACTCCACCCAAGGGCCAGGCCGGCCCCCAACTCCAACCACGGGCCCAACCCCACAAAACTACACCCACCGCACCAGCCCACCACCCACTGCACCCACGGGTCCAGCCTCCTCAAAGTACCCCCAAGGACAAAACCCCCTGGAGGGGATGGAGTTATGTTCCCCCCAAAACTCCCTGAAGCTTGAATTGTGTCCCCCAAGTTTCATGTATTCGCCCCTCAGCCCCCACTATGACTCTTAAGAGGGTGGGAAATCCTATTTTGGTCATTGAAACGTGGAGCCCTGAACAGGGGATTGGATTGCTGGACCTCGAAGTAGTGAACGAATTAAAGACGGTGCTCAGGGCCTGACTCGAAGGGCGTTCCAAGAAGACGAGAGTCTGCCTTTTGTTCTCTCTGCTCTCTCTGTTTCCATCACCGTCCAGTGTGAGAGCCCTGGGTCACTGTCACCAACACCAGATGGACTTTAGACGTCGCAGACTCAGAAACGGCAAGCGATAACTTTTGTTTCCTTTAGAAATAACCCAATTCCGAGGATTTTCTGCGAAGCCACGAAAACGGACTAATTCACCACCCTCCAAACTACACCCAAGGGCCCAGGCCCCACCCAACAGCACACACGGGCCAGCCAGCCGCAACGGGAACCACGGGCACAGAACCCTCTGGCCCAACCCTCCCCCGAATACACCCATGGACCCAGCACCCGCCAAACTACCCCCACGGGCCCAGCCCCTCCCAAGGTACCTCCATGGGCTCAGCAACCCAAAAAGGACATCCACAGGCCCAGGCCTAACCAACTACACCCATGGCCTTTACCCCCACACAACTGCACCCACGGGCCTAGCCCCACCCAACTGCACCCTCGGGCCAGCCAACCCCATCTGCAACCACGGGCACAGAACCCTCTGGCCCAACCCTCCCCAAAATGCACCCATGGACCCAGCAACCGCCAAACTACCCCCATGGGCCCAGCCCCTCCCAAGGTACCTCAATGGGCCCGGCAAACGAGAAAGGACAGCCACAGGCCCAGGCCTAACCAACTACACCCATGGCCTTTACCCCCACACAACTGCACCCACGGGCCCAGCCCCACCCAACTGCACCCTCGGGCCAGCCAGCCCCATCTGCAACCACGGGCACAGAACCCTCTGGCCCAACCCTCCCCCAAAGGCACCCATGGACCTAGCACCCACCAACCTACCCCCACGGGCCCAGCCCCTCCCAAGGTACCCCCACAGACCAAGCACCCCCAAAGGTACACCCATGGACCTAAGCCTACTGAAACGCACATACGGTCCCAGACCCCACCCAAACGCCCCCACCGGCCCGGCCCCCACCAACTGTCCCCACGGGCCCAGCCCTCCCAACTAACCACATGGGCCCAGCCTCCACCCAGCTGCATGTATCTGACCAGGAAACACCCCAGCTACACACATGAGCCCAACCATCCTAACCGCACCCACGGGCCCAGACCCCAGCAAGTACACCCACGGTCAGCCATCCCCAGCTGCACCCAAAGCCACAGAACCCTCTGGCCTAGCCCTCCCTCAAATGCACCCATGGATCCAGCACCCGCCAAACTGCCCCCACGGGTCCAGCCCCTCCCAAGGTACCTCAATGGGCCCGGCAACCGAGAAAGGACACCCACAGGCCCAGGCCTAACCAACTACTCCCATGGCCTTTACCCCCACACAACTGCACCCACGGGCCCAGCCCCCACCCAACGGCATCTGTGGCGACCTCCCCCCACCGAAAGCACCCCATCGGCCTAGACACCCCCAAAGCACACCCACGTTCCAACCCACACCCAACTGCACCCACCGGCCCAGCCCCCATTGAACTGCACCCATGGGGCCACTCCCCACCAAAGTACCCTCACAGGCCAAGCCTCCCTCAAAGTAAACCCAAGGACACATCCTCCTCAAAGTACAGCCAATGGCTTAGCCCCTATACGTCTGCACCCATGGCCAGGGCCTCCCCCACTGCACCCGCTGGCCCTACCTGCCACCAACTGCACTCACGGGACAAGCCTCCACAGAAGTGCAGCCACAGGCCCAGCCCCACCCAGAGCACGCCCATGCGCCCGGCCCCCACTCGAGTGCACGCAGGGGCCCAGCTCCCACCCGACTCTACCTACGTGTCCAGCCCCCACAAAGTACACCTGCGGGTCCAGCACCCCGCAAGTGCACTCGCGAATCCACCCCGCACCAACTGCACCCACAGGTCCAGACCCCCTCAATGCACGCACACGGGCCCTGCCCCTGCAAAGCACTACCGTGGGCTCAGCCCCCACCAAAGCACTACCACCGGCCCAGCTGCCCCCAACTGCAACCACGGGCCTAGCCCTCAGAAAGGTTCACCAATGGGCCCAGCTCCCACCAAACTGTACCCACAGACTCATATCGCTGAAAATGGAGCCATGGGTCCAGGCCCCCTGAAAATGCACCCATCAACCCAGCCCCACCCTATCTGCACCGACAACATGAGCCAACACCACCTACACCCACCGGTGCTGCACTCACCTCGCCAGGGCTTCTGTGTCTTTCAGAGAGCTGCCTGGCTGCTGGGCAAATGCCCTGCTTGAGAGGCATTTCAGAAAGGACCACTCGAATTACAAGGAAGAGGAGACGGACGTGGCGAAGCTCCTACAAGACGCGGCCCTTCCCTGGTCCTGCGGTTCCCTGCTCAGGACAGCCGACCCGGCTTAGGCCACTCCTACCTCTCCAAGAGCCCCCAGACCTCTGCTTCTACACGTGACTCCCTATGTGTCTGTCCCTAGGAATCTGTAACCAAGAACCAAACTGGGGTCTCAAGAAAGGAAAAAAGTTTCTATCAAGCAGAAGAGACGCTGTCTTACTTTTCGCCTGGGAAAATATACCCCAGTCCATTTTCCCACAACCAGTCTCTATACCACGTGTGCCCTCCCTCAAAACATGGTCCAGTCCTGTGCACAGCACTGAGACCCGGAGGCCATGGGAGTCTGCTAAAAACAGCCCTCCACATTCCCTGCTCTGAACTGGGTGCCCAAGGCGACCTCACTCTGACCTTGAAAAACCTCAACTCCCCTCCCGGGACTCTGTTTCCCCACTTGAAAAAGGATGAGGGTGGACTAGATGCCATCTTATCCTGTGCCCCCAAATGAGACAAAAACAGAGAGAGCAATATGCATCAAACTCTGGGATCTCCCGCCTGCCCGCGCAGCCAGGGCCCTTCACTGGAGCCTAACAAGGGCTTCGCGTTGTGGAGGGAACACAGGGGGCACGTGCATACTGGGGCAAGACGCTAGAGCTGAATCCTCCAAAGGATGATAATCCGGTCCAAGCCCCAGCCAGGCCTGACCCTTTCGGAGGCTGTTTACACACTTGGTCCCAGTCCCAGTGCCCAGTGGAGGACAACGGCCCACTCTTCAAACAGGACCAACCATGCAGGACCCCAGGGAGTCCTGGGGTTGGGGAAGAGTCTCTTGCCCTTACACCCCACAGGCGGGGCGTGCCACCCCTCTTTATCCCTTTCTCGGGTCTCCTCCCCAGGCTCTGCAGGACCCAGTCCCCAGGAGGGTGGGTTGAGCAGGTGCTAGACAGGCCTCTGACCCCTGGCTCCAGGCCAAAAGGAAAGTCCAAGGACCCAGGCATGGGGCCTCCCTCCCACCGGCCGCCAAGACGGGCAGGTGGGCCGCCTCCATATGGCCTCACTCAGGGGTCAGGTTAGTTCCTCGACCTCCACCTCAGCCAGGGACCCACACCCCACCAGCAAACCCAGGGCTTCACACTTACAGACACCAAGATAGAAGCACCTCCGGGACACCTGGGGGACAGCTCTGCATGACAACCCACAGAGCCCTCCGACTCTTCGGGGACTTCACTCCCAAGCACTGCCACCAACACCACCAACTCCAGGCTTTCCTCTCACCTCCAGCGCCGTCCCTGCCAAGAAGGCCCCCCCTGGTCAGGGACTGCTCACCCCCAGGATCCTCCAAGTCCAGGCCTTCCATCCCACGGCCTTTGCTCCAGACTCTACGAACCGAACCGTGGCCTCAACCCCTCCTCCCCCGACACACTGCTCCCCGGCTCCCGGCTCCCAGTCCACCTGGGCCCTGGCTCCCCGGTACCCCGACCCCCGGCTCCCTGGGGCCCCCCGACCCCCGGCCCCTCCTCACCGGTCGCGGAGTCTCCTCACACACCGGCACCGCAAGCGCCAGCATCACGACCAGTGCAGCCGCCATACCGCCGTCCACATTCGGCAGCCAGCAGCCGCTGCAAATCTCCGTCCTCCCGCCGCACTGCTGGAAGCATCGGCGGGGGCGCGGCAGGGAGCGCGCACGCAGCGGGGCGTCGCGGGGCGGGGCCCGCAGGGGGCACTGGCTCCGGCCTGGAGAGGCGCCTCCAGCGTTGCTAGGAGACGGGGGCGGGGCCTGCCGGGATGAGCGGGAGCCTGGGGAGAAAGAAAAAGAAAACGTGATCAAAAACTGGTAGAGGGGGGCCGACCTCCCGTGGCTCACTCGGGAGAGTGCGGCGCTGGGAGCCCAGCGACCCCTTGTTCGGATCCTATACAGGGATGGCCTGTGCACTCACTGCCTCAGCGCGGTGCGGGCGACAGCAGGCCAACGCTTGCCATCCCCTGGTGGCGATCCCCTTACCGGCGGTCATCTTAAAAATAAATAAATAAAAATAAATACAGAGTCGTTGAGGGCTGGCCCGTGGCTCACTCTGGAGAGTGTGGTGCTGATAACACCAAGGCTGCGGGTTTGGATCCTGTATAGGGATGGCCGGTTCGCTCACTGGCTGATCGTGGTGCTGACAACAGAAAGTCAAGGGTTAAGATCCCCTTACCGGTCATCTTTAACAAAAATGAAAAGTCTTTGAAATGGTAAACTTTCTATAACAGAAAAAAATAGAATGCTCTTGGATTGGAAGAATCAACACAGTGAAAATGTCCATACTACCCAAAGTGATATACATATTCAATGCAATCCCCATCAAAATTCCAAAGACATTTTTCTCAGAAATGGAAAGAACTATCCAGACATTTATATGGAATCATAAAAGACCACGCATAGCCAAAGCAATGCTGAGCAAAAAAAATAAAGCTGGAGGCATAACACTACCTGACTTTAAGCTATACTACAAAGAACAATATCCAAAACAGTATGGTACTGGCATAAAAACAGACACACTGATCAATGGGATAGAATACAGAATCCAGAAATCAACCCACACACTTACTGCCATCTCATCTTTGACAAAGGCACCACGCCTATTCACTGGGGAAGGGACTGCCTCTTCAGTAAATGGTGCTGGGATAACTAGATATCCGTATGCAGGAGAATGAAACTAGATCCATACCTCTCACCATATAGTAAAATCAATTCAAAATGGATTAAGGATTGAAATATACACCCTGAAACAATAAAACTTCTTAAAGAAAACATAGGAGAAACACTTCAGGAAATAGCACTGGACACAGACTTCATGAATACGACCCCAAAAGCACGGGCAACCAAAGGAAAAATAAACAAATGGGATTATATCAAACTAAAAAGCTTCTGCACAGCAAAAGAAACAATTAACAGAGTTAAAAGACAACCAACAGAATGGGAGAAAATATTTGCAAAATATACATCTGACAAAGGATTAATATCCAGAATATATAAGGAACTCAAACAACTTTACAAGAAAAAACAAGCAACCCAATTAAAAAATGGGCAAAAGAACCAAGTAGGCATTTCTCTCAGGAAGATATACAAATGGCCAACAGACATATGAAAAAATGCTCAACATCACTCAGCATCCGGGAAATGCAAATCAAAACCACACTGAGATACCATCTCACCCCAGTTAGGATGGCTAAAATCCAAAAGACTCTGAACGATAAATGCTGGCGAGGTTGCGCAGAAAAAGGAACTCTCATACATTGTTGGTGGGACTGCAAAATGGTGCAGCCTCTATGGAAAATGGTACAGAGGTTACTCAAACAATTGCAGATAGATCTACCATACGACCCAGCTATCCCACTGTTGGGAATATACCCAGAAGAATGGAAATCATCAAGTCGAAGGTATACCTGTTCCCCAATGTTCATCGCAGCACTCTTTACAATAGCCAAGAGTTGGAACCAGCCCAAATGTCCATCACTGGATGAGTGGATACGGAAAATGTGGTACATCTACACGATGGAATACTACTCAGCTATAAAAACGAATGAAATACTGCCATTTGCAACAACATGGATGGACCTTGAGAGAATTATATTAAGTGAAACAAGTCAGGCAGAGAAAGAGAAATACCACGTTCTCACTTATTGCTGGGAGATAAAAATTAATATATAAATTCACACACACACACACACACACACACACACACACACACACACACACACACACACAAAATAACGGAGAGGGGAAGAAGATATAACAACCACAATTACTAGAAGTTGATACGACAAGCAAACAGAGGGGACATTGGTGGGGGGAGGGGGGAGGGGGGGAAGTTTTGGTGATGGGGAACAATAATCAGCCACAATGTATATCGACAAAATAAAATTAAAAAAAAAAAAAATCTTAAAAAAAAAAAAAAATGAAGTCAGGAGCGAAGGATCTAATAAAAATACCTGGACGGCAGTTAGATTCAGAGAACGAGGAAGTGTCATGGGATGAGCATCCCGTGCAATGTTAGGACAACACCGAGGTCAAGGGTTCGGGTTCGGGTTCCCTACTGGCCAGCAGCCAAAATAATAATAATAACATTAAAAACATATGTAGCGCCCCGTGTCACATCAGTGATGCCCACGGCAAGAAGCCGCTCGGCACGCTGGCAGCTCTGCTCCGCATCGTGTCGGGATCTTCTACCAGGGCTTCGAAGAAGTCTATGGCCTGCACCGGGATGGCCCCCCTGCCTCAGGGGTGATGCACGAGTCCATCTCACTGCTCGGGGCTGGGAAGGCCGGGCTGGCAGGTCGGCTTCCTGGGCCACCTCTTCCTGGCCTTGACCAGGACCTGGCCCGTGGCATCGCACATCTGCCTGTATCGGTACGGCCAGGAGTTCGAGCAGCATCTGCTCAACTCTCTACTGAACTCGCTTCATTCTCGCTTTGGAGTTAGACCTCATGTCTCTACTGAACTTGCATGTGCGTTACACTTGGCGCGAGCCCGGCTTGGGTCTCTGGAGCTAGGCTGCACTCTCTCGATGGAACCTATATTTCTTCTCTGTTCTATTAAACTGGTTCTTTCTACCTGGAGTCTGCCCTTGAATTCCTTCCTGTGGCGGAGTCAAGAACCTGACAAGAGGACTGGGCCGGCTAAAAAGGACTATCAGGCCACCGCCACCCCCCCCCACCACCACCCCGCTCAGACCCTACCTCCGACATCAGCTTCACTTAGTCTCATAGCTTAAAGTACCCGCTATATGACAATGAACCCAAATTTACATCAATGGTCTTAACCCAGACCCCCACACCAAAGTGCACCCACAGGCCAAGCCCCCACTGAACTGCACCCACGGGGCCAGTCCCCACCAAACTACCCCACAGGACAAGCCTCCCTCAAAGTAAACCAAAGGACACGTCCTCCCCAAAGTACACCCAAGGGCTCAGCCCCTACACGACTGCACCCACGGCCAGTGCCTCCCCCACTGCACCCACAAGCCCCACCTCCCACCAACTGCACTCACGGGACAAGCCCCCAACAAAGTGAACCCACGGGCCCCGTCCACACACAACTGCGTCAACAGGTCCAGGCCCCAACAACTGCAGCCACATTTCCAGCCCCCACCAAAGTGCACCCATGGGCCCAGCTCCCACCAAAGTGCATCCACAAACCCAACCCACACCAAAATGCACCCAGTACCCAGGCCCCAACCAACTGCACCCACGGGCAACGGCACCATCGGAGCTAGCCTCCGCCATAGAAACCCCACGGGCCCAGCCCCTCCCAACGTGACCCCATGGGTCCAAGCCCCACCAACTACCCGCACGCACCTAGCCCCCTCCCAGGTGCACGCAGGAGACCAGGAGCCCCGCCACCCCCCAGCTACACACCTGAGTCCAACCATCCTAACGGCACCCACGGGCCCAACCTCAGCAGAGTATACCCACTGGCCCGGTCCCCCACAATTACATCCTTGGTCACAGGCCCCTCACTGCCCAGCCTTCTCCAACTGCACCCAAGGTCCCGGCCCCCACCAACTGCACACACGGGACATGCGCACAGCAAAGGGCCCCCTCCCACCCATCGCACACCCAACTTGCCCGCACGGCCCAAAGCCCCACCAACTGCTCCCACAGGCCCAGCCCCCACCGACTGTCCCCATGGGCCCTGACCCCACCATGGGGCTGACCCTCCACCAACTGCATCCAAGGCCCCCACCCCCCATTAACCGCACTCACGGACTTCGCCCCCAACAAAACCGCACGTACGGCCCACTTCCCAAACCAAAGGGCACCCATGGGCTCACCTCCCCACAACTGTGCCCTCGAGCACAGCCGCCCCCCCAACTCCACCCAAGGGCCTGGCCGGCCCCCAACTCCAACCACGGGACCAACCCCACAAAACTACACCCACCGCACCAGCCCACCACCCACTGCACCCACGGGTCCAGCCTCCTCAAAGTACCCCCAAGGACAAAATCCCCTGGAGGGGATGGAGTTATGTTCCCCCCAAAACTCCCTGAAGCTTGAATTGTGTCCCCCAAGTTTCATGTATTCGCCCCTCAGCCCCCACTATGACTCTTAAGAGGGTGGGAAATCCTATTTTGGTCATTGAAACGTGGAGCCCTGAACAGGGGATTGGATTGCTGGACCTCGAAGTCGTGAACGAATTAAAGACGGTGCTCAGGGCCTGACTCGAAGGGCGTTCCAAGAAGACGAGAGTCTGCCTTTTGTTCTCTCTGCTCCCTCTGTTTCCATCACCGTCCAGTGTGAGAGCCCTGGGTCACTGTCACCAACACCAGATGGACTTTAGACGTCGCAGACTCAGAAACGGCAAGCGATAACTTTTGTTTCCTTTAGAAATTACCCAATTCCGAGGATTTTCTGCGAAGCCACGAAAACGGACTAATTCACCACCCTCCAAACTACACCCAAGGGCCCAGGCCCCACCCAACAGCACACACGGGCCAGCCAGCCGCAACGGGAACCACGGGCACAGAACCCTCTGGCCCAACCCTCCCCCGAATACACCCATGGACCCAGCACCCGCCAAACTACCCCCACGGGCCCAGCCCCTCCCAAGGTACCTCCATGGGCTCAGCAACCCAAAAAGGACATCCACAGGCCCAGGCCTAACCAACTACACCCATGGCCTTTACCCCCACACAACTGCACCCACGGGCCCAGCCCCACCCAACTGCACCCTCGGGCCAGCCAACCCCATCTGCAAACACGGGCACAGAACCCTCTGGCCCAACCCTCCCCCAAAGGCACCCATGGACCTAGCACCCGCCAACCTACCCCCACGGGCCCAGCCCCTCCCAAGGTACCCCCACAGACCAAGCACCCCCAAAGGTACACCCATGGACCTAAGCCTACTGAAACGCACATACGGTCCCAGACCCCACCCAAACGCCCCCACCGGCCCGGCCCCCACCAACTGTCCCCACGGGCCCAGCCCTCCCAACTAACCACATGGGCCCAGCCTCCACCCAGCTGCATGTATCTGACCAGGAAACACCCCAGCTACACACATGAGCCCAACCATCCTAACCGCACCCACGGGCCCAGACCCCAGCAAGTACACCCACGGTCAGCCATCCCCAGCTGCACCCAAAGCCACAGAACCCTCTGGCCTAGCCCTCCCTCAAATGCACCCATGGATCCAGCACCCGCCAAACTGCCCGCACGGGTCCAGCCCCTCCCAAGGTACCTCAATGGGCCCGGCAACCGAGAAAGGACACCCACAGGCCCAGGCCTAACCAACTACTCCCATGGCCTTTACCCCCACACAACTGCACCCACGGGCCCAGCCCCCACCCAACGGCATCTGTGGCGACCTCCCCCCACCGAAAGCACCCCATCGGCCTAGACACCCCCAAAGCACACCCACGTTCCAACCCACACCCAACTGCACCCACCGGCCCAGCCCCCATTGAACTGCACCCATGGGGCCACTCCCCACCAAAGTACCCTCACAGGCCAAGCCTCCCTCAAAGTAAACCCAAGGACACATCCTCCTCAAAGTACAGCCAATGGCTTAGCCCCTATACGTCTGCACCCATGGCCAGGGCCTCCCCCACTGCACCCGCTGGCCCTACCTGCCACCAACTGCACTCACGGGACAAGCCTCCACAGAAGCGCAGCCACAGGCCCAGCCCCACCCAGAGCACGCCCATGCGCCCGGCCCCCACTCGAGTGCACGCAGGGGCCCAGCTCCCACCCGACTCTACCTACGTGTCCAGCCCCCACAAAGTACACCTGCGGGTCCAGCACCCCGCAAGTGCACTCGCGAATCCACCCCGCACCAACTGCACCCACAGGTCCAGACCCCCTCAATGCACGCACACGGGCCCTGCCCCTGCAAAGCACTACCGTGGGCTCAGCCCCCACCAAAGCACTACCGCCGGCCCAGCTGCCCCCAACTGCAACCACGGGCCCAGCCCTCAGAAAGGTTCACCAATGGGCCCAGCTCCCACCAAACTGTACCCACAGACTCATATCGCTGAAAATGGAGCCATGGGTCCAGGCCCCCTGAAAATGCACCCATCAACCCAGCCCCACCCTATCTGCACCGACAACATGAGCCAACACCACCTACACCCACCGGTCCTGCACTCACCTCGCCAGGGCTTCTGTGTCTTTCAGAGAGCTGCCTGGCTGCTGGGCAAATGCCCTGCTTGAGAGGCATTTCAGAAAGGACCACTCGAATTACAAGGAAGAGGAGATGGACGTGGCGAAGCTCCTACAAGACGCGGCCCTTCCCTGGTCCTGCGGTTCCCTGCTCAGGACAGCCGACCCGGCTTAGGCCACTCCTACCTCTCCAAGAGCCCCCAGACCTCTGCTTCTACACGTGACTCCCTATGTGTCTGTCCCTAGGAATCTGTAACCAAGAACCAAACTGGGGTCTCAAGAAAGGAAAAAAGTTTCTATCAAGCAGAAGAGACGCTGTCTTACTTTTCGCCTGGGAAAATATACCCCAGTCCATTTTCCCACAACCAGTCTCTATACCACGTGTGCCCTCCCTCAAAACATGGTCCAGTCCTGTGCACAGCACTGAGACCCGGAGGCCATGGGAGTCTGCTAAAAACAGCCCTCCACATTCCCTGCTCTGAACTGGGTGCCCAAGGCGACCTCACTCTGACCTTGAAAAACCTCAACTCCCCTCCCGGGACTCTGTTTCCCCGCTTGAAAAAGGATGAGGGTGGACTAGATGCCATCTTATCCTGTGCCCCCAAATGAGACAAAAACAGAGAGAGCAATATGCATCAAACTCTGGGATCTCCCGCCTGCCCGCGCAGCCAGGGCCCTTCACTGGAGCCTAACAAGGGCTTCGCGTTGTGGAGGGAACACAGGGGGCACGTGCATACTGGGGCAAGACGCTAGAGCTGAATCCTCCAAAGGATGATAATCCGGTCCAAGCCCCAGCCAGGCCTGACCCTTTCGGAGGCTGTTTACACACTTGGTCCCAGTCCCAGTGCCCAGTGGAGGACAACGGCCCACTCTTCAAACAGGACCAACCATGCAGGACCCCAGGGAGTCCTGGGGTTGGGGAAGAGTCTCTTGCCCTTACACCCCACAGGCGGGGCGTGCCACCCCTCTTTATCCCTTTCTCGGGTCTCCTCCCCAGGCTCTGCAGGACCCAGTCCCCAGGAGGGTGGGTTGAGCAGGTGCTAGACAGGCCTCTGACCCCTGGCTCCAGGCCAAAAGGAAAGTCCAAGGACCCAGGCATGGGGCCTCCCTCCCACCGGCCGCCAAGACGGGCAGGTGGGCCGCCTCCATATGGCCTCACTCAGGGGTCAGGTTAGTTCCTCGACCTCCACCTCAGCCAGGGACCCACACCCCACCAGCAAACCCAGGGCTTCACACTTACAGACACCAAGATAGAAGCACCTCCGGGACACCTGGGGGACAGCTCTGCATGACAACCCACAGAGCCCTCCGACTCTTCGGGGACTTCACTCCCAAGCACTGCCACCAACACCACCAACTCCAGGCTTTCCTCTCACCTCTAGCGCCGTCCCTGCCAAGAAGGCCCCCCCTGGTCAGGGACTGCTCACCCCCAGGATCCTCCAAGTCCAGGCCTTCCATCCCACGGCCTTTGCTCCAGACTCTACGAACCGAACCGTGGCCTCAACCCCTCCTCCCCTGACACCCTGCTCCCCGGCTCCCGGCTCCCAGTCCACCTGGGCCCTGGCTCCCCGGTCCCCCAGACCTCCGGCTACCCGGCTCCCGGCTCCCCGGTGCCCCTAAGCCCCTGCTCCCTGGCTCCCGACTCCCCCCGACACTCGGCTCCGCGGTCCCCGGACCCACGGCTCCCGGCTCCTCTTTCCCCCGAACTCCGTCTACCTGGCTCCCGGCTCCCCGGTACCGCGACCCCCGGCTCCCTGGTGCCCCCCGATCCCCGGCCCCTCCTCACCGGTCGCGGAGTCTCCTCACACACCGGCACCGCAAGCGCCAGCATCACGACCAGTGCAGCCGCCATACCGCCGTCCACGTTCGGCAGCCAGCAGCCGCTGCAAATCTCCGTCCTCCCGCCGCACTGCTGGAAGCATCGGCGGGGGCGCGGCAGGGAGCGCGCACGCAGGGGGGCGTCGCGGGGCGGGGCCCGCAGGGGGCACTGGCTCCCGCCTGGAGGGGCGCCTCCAGCGTTGCTAGGAGACGGGGGGCGGGGCCTGCCGGGATGGGCGGGAGCCTGGGGAGAAAGAAAAAGAAAACGTGATCAAAAAGTGGTAGAGGGGGGCCGACCTCCCGTGGCTCACTCGGGAGAGTGCGGCGCTGGGAGCCCAGCGACCCCGTGTTCGGATCCTATACAGGGATGGCCTGTGCACTCCCTGCCTCAGCGCGGTGCGGGCGACAGCAGGCCAACCCTTGCCATCCCCTGGTGGCGATCCCCTTACCGGCGGTCATCTTAAAAATAAATAAATAAAAATAAATACAGAGTGGCTGAGGGCTGGCCCGTGGCTCACTCTGGAGAGTGTGGTGCTGATAACACCAAGGCTGCGGGTTTGGATCCTGTATAGGGATGGCCGGTTCGCTCACTGGCTGATCGTGGTGCTGACAACAGAAAGTCAAGGGTTAAGATCCCCTTACCGGTCATCTTTAACAACAAAGAAAAGTCTTTGAAATGGTAAACTTTCTATAACAGAAAAAAATAGAATGCTCTTGGATTGGAAGAATCAACACAGTGAAAATGTCCATACTACCCAAAGTGATATACATATTCAATGCAATCCCCATCAAAATTCCAAAGACATTTTTCTCAGAAATGAAAAGAACTATCCAGACATTTATATGGAATAATAAAAGACCACGCATAGCCAAAGCAATGCTGAGCAGAAAAAATAAAGCTGGAGGCATAACACTACCTGACTTTAAGCTATACTACAAAGAACAATAACCAAAACAGTATGGTACTGGCATAAAAACAGACACACTGATCAATGGGATAGAATACAGAATCCAGAAATCAACCCACACACTTACTGCCATCTCATCTTTGACAAAGGCACCACGCCTATTCACTGGGGAAGGGACTGCCTCTTCAGTAAATGGTGCTGGGATAACTAGATATCCGTATGCAGGAGAATGAAACTAGATCCATACCTCTCACCATATAGTAAAATCAACTCAAAATGGATTAAGGATTTAAATATACACCCTGAAACAATAAAACTTCTTAAAGAAAACATAGGAGAAACACTTCAGGAAATAGCACTGGACACAGACTTCATGAATACGACCCCAAAAGCACGGGCAGCCAAAGGAAAAATAAACAAATGGGATTATATCAAACTAAAAAGCTTCTGCACAGCAAAAGAAACAATTAACAGAGTTAAAAGACAACCAACAGAATGGGAGAAAATATTTGCAAAATATACATCTGACAAAGGATTAATATCCAGAATATATAAGGAACTCAAACAACTTTACAAGAAAAAACAAGCAACCCAATTAAAAAATGGGCAAAAGAACCAAGTAGGCATTTCTCTCAGGAAGATATACAAATGGCCAACAGACATATGAAAAAGTGCTCAACATCACTCAGCATCCGGGAAATGCAAATCAAAACCACACTGAGATACCATCTCACCCCAGTTAGGATGGCTAAAATCCAAAAGACTCTGAACGATAAATGCTGGCGAGGTTGCGCAGAAAAAGGAACTCTCATACATTGTTGGTGGGACTGCAAAATGGTGCAGCCTCTATGGAAAATGGTACAGAGGTTACTCAAACAATTGCAGATAGATCTACCATACGACTCAGCTATCCCACTGTTGGGAATATACCCAGAGGAATGGAAATCATCAAGTCGAAGGTATACCTGTTCCCCAATGTTCATCGCAGCACTCTTTACAATAGCCAAGAGTTGGAACCAGCCCAAATGTCCATCACTGGATGAGTGGATACGGAAAATGTGGTACATCTACACGATGGAATACTACTCAGCTATAAAAACGAATGAAATACTGCCATTTGCAACAACATGGATGGAACTTGAGAGAATTATATTAAGTGAAACAAGTCAGGCAGAGAAAGAGAAATACCACATGTTCTCACTTATTGCTGGGAGATAAAAATTAATATATAAATTCACACACACACACACACACACACACACACACACACAAAATAACGGAGAGGGGAAGAAGATATAACAACCACAATTACTAGAAGTTGATACGACAAGCAAACAGAGGGGACATTGGTGGGGGGAGGGGGGAGGGGGGGAAGTTTTGGTGATGGGGAACAATAATCAGCCACAATGTATATCGACAAAATAAAATTAAAAAAAAAAAAATCTTAAAAAAAAAAAAAATGAAGTCAGGAGCGAAGGATCTAATAAAAATACCTGGACGGCAGTTAGATTCAGAGAACGAGGAAGTGTCATGGGATGAGCATCCCGTGCAATGTTAGGACAACACCGAGGTCAAGGGTTCGGGTTCGGGTTCCCTACTGGCCAGCAGCCAAAATAATAATAATAACATTAAAAACATATGTAGCGCCCCGTGTCACATCAGTGATGCCCACGGCAAGAAGCCGCTCGGCACGCTGGCAGCTCTGCTCCGCATCGTGTCGGGATCTTCTACCAGGGCTTCGAAGAAGTCTATGGCCTGCACCGGGATGGCCCCCCTGCCTCAGGGGTGACGCACGAGTCCATCTCACTGCTCGGGGCTGGGAAGGCCGGGCTGGCAGGTCGGCTTCCTGGGCCACCTCTTCCTGGCCTTGACCAGGACCTGGCCCGTGGGATCGCACATCTGCCTGTATCGGTACGGCCAGGAGTTCTAGCAGCATCTGCTCAACTCTCTACTGAACTCGCTTCATTCTCGCTTTGGAGTTAGACCTCATGTCTCTACTGAACTTGCATGTGCGTTACACTTGGCGCGAGCCCGGCTTGGGTCTCTGGAGCTAGGCTGCACTCTCTCGATGGAACCTATATTTCTTCTCTGTTCTATTAAACTGGTTCTTTCTACCTGGAGTCTGCCCTTGAATTCCTTCCTGTGGCGGAGTCAAGAACCTGACAAGAGGACTGGGCCGGCTAAAAAGGACTATCAGGCCACCGCCACCCCCCCCCACCACCCCGCTCAGACCCTACCTCCGACATCAGCTTCACTTAGTCTCATAGCTTAAAGTACCCGCTATATGACAGTGAACCCAAATTTACATCAATGGTCTTAACCCAGACCCCCACACCAAAGTGCACCCACAGGCCAAGCCCCCACTGAACTGCACCCACGGGGCCAGTCCCCACCAAACTACCCCACAGGACAAGCCTCCCTCAAAGTAAACCAAAGGACACGTCCTCCCCAAAGTACACCCAAGGGCTCAGCCCCTACACGACTGCACCCACGGCCAGTGCCTCCCCCACTGCACCCACAAGCCCCACCTCCCACCAACTGCACTCACGGGACAAGCCCCCAACAAAGTGAACCCACGGGCCCCGTCCACACACAACTGCGTCAACAGGTCCAGGCCCCAACAACTGCAGCCACATTTCCAGCCCCCACCAAAGTGCACCCATGGGCCCAGCTCCCACCAAAGTGCATCCACAAACCCAACCCACACCAAAATGCACCCAGTACCCAGGCCCCAACCAACTGCACCCACGGGCAACGGCACCATCGGAGCTAGCCTCCGCCATAGAAACCCCACGGGCCCAGCCCCTCCCAACGTGACCCCATGGGTCCAAGCCCCACCAACTACCCGCACGCACCTAGCCCCCTCCCAGGTGCACGCAGGAGACCAGGAGCCCCGCCACCCCCCAGCTACACACCTGAGTCCAACCATCCTAACGGCACCCACGGGCCCAACCTCAGCAGAGTATACCCACTGGCCCGGTCCCCCACAATTACATCCTTGGTCACAGGCCCCTCACTGCCCAGCCTTCTCCAACTGCACCCAAGGTCCCGGCCCCCACCAACTGCACACACGGGACACGCGCACAGCAAAGGGCCCCCTCCCACCCATCGCACACCCAACTTGCCCGCACGGCCCAAAGCCCCACCAACTGCTCCCACAGGCCCAGCCCCCACCGACTGTCCCCATGGGCCCTGACCCCACCATGGGGCTGACCCTCCACCAACTGCATCCAAGGCCCCCACCCCCCATTAACCGCACTCACGGACTTCGCCCCCAACAAAACCGCACGTACGGCCCACTTCCCAAACCAAAGGGCACCCATGGGCTCACCTCCCCACAACTGTGCCCTCGAGCACAGCCGCCCCCCCAACTCCACCCAAGGGCCTGGCCGGCCCCCAACTCCAACCACGGGCCCAACCCCACAAAACTACACCCACCGCACCAGCCCACCACCCACTGCACCCACGGGTCCAGCCTCCTCAAAGTACCCCCAAGGACAAAACCCCCTGGAGGGGATGGAGTTATGTTCCCCCCAAAACTCCCTGAAGCTTGAATTGTGTCCCCCAAGTTTCATGTATTCGCCCCTCAGCCCCCACTATGACTCTTAAGAGGGTGGGAAATCCTATTTTGGTCATTGAAAGGTGGAGCCCTGAACAGGGGATTGGATTGCTGGACCTCGAAGTAGTGAACGAATTAAAGACGGTGCTCAGGGCCTGACTCGAAGGGCGTTCCAAGAAGACGAGAGTCTGCCTTTTGTTCTCTCTGCTCTCTCTGTTTCCATCACCGTCCAGTGTGAGAGCCCTGGGTCACTGTCACCAACACCAGATGGACTTTAGACGTCGCAGACTCAGAAACGGCAAGCGATAACTTTTGTTTCCTTTAGAAATAACCCAATTCCGAGGATTTTCTGCGAAGCCACGAAAACGGACTAATTCACCACCCTCCAAACTACACCCAAGGGCCCAGGCCCCACCCAACAGCACACACGGGCCAGCCAGCCGCAACGGGAACCACGGGCACAGAACCCTCTGGCCCAACCCTCCCCCGAATACACCCATGGACCCAGCACCCGCCAAACTACCCCCACGGGCCCAGCCCCTCCCAAGGTACCTCCATGGGCTCAGCAACCCAAAAAGGACATCCACAGGCCCAGGCCTAACCAACTACACCCATGGCCTTTACCCCCACACAACTGCACCCACGGGCCTAGCCCCACCCAACTGCACCCTCGGGCCAGCCAACCCCATCTGCAACCACGGGCACAGAACCCTCTGGCCCAACCCTCCCCAACATGCACCCATGGACCCAGCAACCGCCAAACTACCCCCATGGGCCCAGCCCCTCCCAAGGTACCTCAATGGGCCCGGCAAACGAGAAAGGACAGCCACAGGCCCAGGCCTAACCAACTACACCCATGGCCTTTACCCCCACACAACTGCACCCACGGGCCCAGCCCCACCCAACTGCACCCTCGGGCCAGCCAGCCCCATCTGCAACCACGGGCACAGAACCCTCTGGCCCAACCCTCCCCCAAAGGCACCCATGGACCTAGCACCCGCCAACCTACCCCCACGGGCCCAGCCCCTCCCAAGGTACCCCCACAGACCAAGCACCCCCAAAGGTACACCCATGGACCTAAGCCTACTGAAACGCACATACGGTCCCAGACCCCACCCAAACGCCCCCACCGGCCCGGCCCCCACCAACTGTCCCCACGGGCCCAGCCCTCCCAACTAACCACATGGGCCCAGCCTCCACCCAGCTGCATGTATCTGACCAGGAAACACCCCAGCTACACACATGAGCCCAACCATCCTAACCGCACCCACGGGCCCAGACCCCAGCAAGTACACCCACGGTCAGCCATCCCCAGCTGCACCCAAAGCCACAGAACCCTCTGGCCTAGCCCTCCCTCAAATGCACCCATGGATCCAGCACCCGCCAAACTGCCCGCACGGGTCCAGCCCCTCCCAAGGTACCTCAATGGGCCCGGCAACCGAGAAAGGACACCCACAGGCCCAGGCCTAACCAACTACTCCCATGGCCTTTACCCCCACACAACTGCACCCACGGGCCCAGCCCCCACCCAACGGCATCTGTGGCGACCTCCCCCCACCGAAAGCACCCCATCGGCCTAGACACCCCCAAAGCACACCCACGTTCCAACCCACACCCAACTGCACCCACCGGCCCAGCCCCCATTGAACTGCACCCATGGGGCCACTCCCCACCAAAGTACCCTCACAGGCCAAGCCTCCCTCAAAGTAAACCCAAGGACACATCCTCCTCAAAGTACAGCCAATGGCTTAGCCCCTATACGTCTGCACCCATGGCCAGGGCCTCCCCCACTGCACCCGCTGGCCCTACCTGCCACCAACTGCACTCACGGGACAAGCCTCCACAGAAGCGCAGCCACAGGCCCAGCCCCACCCAGAGCACGCCCATGCGCCCGGCCCCCACTCGAGTGCACGCAGGGGCCCAGCTCCCACCCGACTCTACCTACGTGTCCAGCCCCCACAAAGTACACCTGCGGGTCCAGCACCCCGCAAGTGCACTCGCGAATCCACCCCGCACCAACTGCACCCACAGGTCCAGACCCCCTCAATGCACGCACACGGGCCCTGCCCCTGCAAAGCACTACCGTGGGCTCAGCCCCCACCAAAGCACTACCGCCGGCCCAGCTGCCCCCAACTGCAACCACGGGCCCAGCCCTCAGAAAGGTTCACCAATGGGCCCAGCTCCCACCAAACTGTACCCACAGACTCATATCGCTGAAAATGGAGCCATGGGTCCAGGCCCCCTGAAAATGCACCCATCAACCCAGCCCCACCCTATCTGCACCGACAACATGAGCCAACACCACCTACACCCACCGGTCCTGCACTCACCTCGCCAGGGCTTCTGTGTCTTTCAGAGAGCTGCCTGGCTGCTGGGCAAATGCCCTGCTTGAGAGGCATTTCAGAAAGGACCACTCGAATTACAAGGAAGAGGAGATGGACGTGGCGAAGCTCCTACAAGACGCGGCCCTTCCCTGGTCCTGCGGTTCCCTGCTCAGGACAGCCGACCCGGCTTAGGCCACTCCTACCTCTCCAAGAGCCCCCAGACCTCTGCTTCTACACGTGACTCCCTATGTGTCTGTCCCTAGGAATCTGTAACCAAGAACCAAACTGGGGTCTCAAGAAAGGAAAAAAGTTTCTATCAAGCAGAAGAGACGCTGTCTTACTTTTCGCCTGGGAAAATATACCCCAGTCCATTTTCCCACAACCAGTCTCTATACCACGTGTGCCCTCCCTCAAAACATGGTCCAGTCCTGTGCACAGCACTGAGACCCGGAGGCCATGGGAGTCTGCTAAAAACAGCCCTCCACATTCCCTGCTCTGAACTGGGTGCCCAAGGCGACCTCACTCTGACCTTGAAAAACCTCAACTCCCCTCCCGGGACTCTGTTTCCCCGCTTGAAAAAGGATGAGGGTGGACTAGATGCCATCTTATCCTGTGCCCCCAAATGAGACAAAAACAGAGAGAGCAATATGCATCAAACTCTGGGATCTCCCGCCTGCCCGCGCAGCCAGGGCCCTTCACTGGAGCCTAACAAGGGCTTCGCGTTGTGGAGGGAACACAGGGGGCACGTGCATACTGGGGCAAGACGCTAGAGCTGAATCCTCCAAAGGATGATAATCCGGTCCAAGCCCCAGCCAGGCCTGACCCTTTCGGAGGCTGTTTACACACTTGGTCCCAGTCCCAGTGCCCAGTGGAGGACAACGGCCCACTCTTCAAACAGGACCAACCATGCAGGACCCCAGGGAGTCCTGGGGTTGGGGAAGAGTCTCTTGCCCTTACACCCCACAGGCGGGGCGTGCCACCCCTCTTTATCCCTTTCTCGGGTCTCCTCCCCAGGCTCTGCAGGACCCAGTCCCCAGGAGGGTGGGTTGAGCAGGTGCTAGACAGGCCTCTGACCCCTGGCTCCAGGCCAAAAGGAAAGTCCAAGGACCCAGGCATGGGGCCTCCCTCCCACCGGCCGCCAAGACGGGCAGGTGGGCCGCCTCCATATGGCCTCACTCAGGGGTCAGGTTAGTTCCTCGACCTCCACCTCAGCCAGGGACCCACACCCCACCAGCAAACCCAGGGCTTCACACTTACAGACACCAAGATAGAAGCACCTCCGGGACACCTGGGGGACAGCTCTGCATGACAACCCACAGAGCCCTCCGACTCTTCGGGGACTTCACTCCCAAGCACTGCCACCAACACCACCAACTCCAGGCTTTCCTCTCACCTCTAGCGCCGTCCCTGCCAAGAAGGCCCCCCCTGGTCAGGGACTGCTCACCCCCAGGATCCTCCAAGTCCAGGCCTTCCATCCCACGGCCTTTGCTCCAGACTCTACGAACCGAACCGTGGCCTCAACCCCTCCTCCCCTGACACCCTGCTCCCCGGCTCCCGGCTCCCAGTCCACCTGGGCCCTGGCTCCCCGGTCCCCCAGACCTCCGGCTACCCGGCTCCCGGCTCCCCGGTGCCCCTAAGCCCCTGCTCCCTGGCTCCCGACTCCCCCCGACACTCGGCTCCGCGGTCCCCGGACCCACGGCTCCCGGCTCCTCTTTCCCCCGAACTCCGTCTACCTGGCTCCCGGCTCCCCGGTACCGCGACCCCCGGCTCCCTGGTGCCCCCCGATCCCCGGCCCCTCCTCACCGGTCGCGGAGTCTCCTCACACACCGGCACCGCAAGCGCCAGCATCACGACCAGTGCAGCCGCCATACCGCCGTCCACGTTCGGCAGCCAGCAGCCGCTGCAAATCTCCGTCCTCCCGCCGCACTGCTGGAAGCATCGGCGGGGGCGCGGCAGGGAGCGCGCACGCAGGGGGGCGTCGCGGGGCGGGGCCCGCAGGGGGCACTGGCTCCCGCCTGGAGGGGCGCCTCCAGCGTTGCTAGGAGACGGGGGGCGGGGCCTGCCGGGATGGGCGGGAGCCTGGGGAGAAAGAAAAAGAAAACGTGATCAAAAAGTGGTAGAGGGGGGCCGACCTCCCGTGGCTCACTCGGGAGAGTGCGGCGCTGGGAGCCCAGCGACCCCGTGTTCGGATCCTATACAGGGATGGCCTGTGCACTCCCTGCCTCAGCGCGGTGCGGGCGACAGCAGGCCAACCCTTGCCATCCCCTGGTGGCGATCCCCTTACCGGCGGTCATCTTAAAAATAAATAAATAAAAATAAATACAGAGTGGCTGAGGGCTGGCCCGTGGCTCACTCTGGAGAGTGTGGTGCTGATAACACCAAGGCTGCGGGTTTGGATCCTGTATAGGGATGGCCGGTTCGCTCACTGGCTGATCGTGGTGCTGACAACAGAAAGTCAAGGGTTAAGATCCCCTTACCGGTCATCTTTAACAACAAAGAAAAGTCTTTGAAATGGTAAACTTTCTATAACAGAAAAAAATAGAATGCTCTTGGATTGGAAGAATCAACACAGTGAAAATGTCCATACTACCCAAAGTGATATACATATTCAATGCAATCCCCATCAAAATTCCAAAGACATTTTTCTCAGAAATGAAAAGAACTATCCAGACATTTATATGGAATAATAAAAGACCACGCATAGCCAAAGCAATGCTGAGCAGAAAAAATAAAGCTGGAGGCATAACACTACCTGACTTTAAGCTATACTACAAAGAACAATAACCAAAACAGTATGGTACTGGCATAAAAACAGACACACTGATCAATGGGATAGAATACAGAATCCAGAAATCAACCCACACACTTACTGCCATCTCATCTTTGACAAAGGCACCACGCCTATTCACTGGGGAAGGGACTGCCTCTTCAGTAAATGGTGCTGGGATAACTAGATATCCGTATGCAGGAGAATGAAACTAGATCCATACCTCTCACCATATAGTAAAATCAACTCAAAATGGATTAAGGATTTAAATATACACCCTGAAACAATAAAACTTCTTAAAGAAAACATAGGAGAAACACTTCAGGAAATAGCACTGGACACAGACTTCATGAATACGACCCCAAAAGCACGGGCAGCCAAAGGAAAAATAAACAAATGGGATTATATCAAACTAAAAAGCTTCTGCACAGCAAAAGAAACAATTAACAGAGTTAAAAGACAACCAACAGAATGGGAGAAAATATTTGCAAAATATACATCTGACAAAGGATTAATATCCAGAATATATAAGGAACTCAAACAACTTTACAAGAAAAAACAAGCAACCCAATTAAAAAATGGGCAAAAGAACCAAGTAGGCATTTCTCTCAGGAAGATATACAAATGGCCAACAGACATATGAAAAAGTGCTCAACATCACTCAGCATCCGGGAAATGCAAATCAAAACCACACTGAGATACCATCTCACCCCAGTTAGGATGGCTAAAATCCAAAAGACTCTGAACGATAAATGCTGGCGAGGTTGCGCAGAAAAAGGAACTCTCATACATTGTTGGTGGGACTGCAAAATGGTGCAGCCTCTATGGAAAATGGTACAGAGGTTACTCAAACAATTGCAGATAGATCTACCATACGACTCAGCTATCCCACTGTTGGGAATATACCCAGAGGAATGGAAATCATCAAGTCGAAGGTATACCTGTTCCCCAATGTTCATCGCAGCACTCTTTACAATAGCCAAGAGTTGGAACCAGCCCAAATGTCCATCACTGGATGAGTGGATACGGAAAATGTGGTACATCTACACGATGGAATACTACTCAGCTATAAAAACGAATGAAATACTGCCATTTGCAACAACATGGATGGAACTTGAGAGAATTATATTAAGTGAAACAAGTCAGGCAGAGAAAGAGAAATACCACATGTTCTCACTTATTGCTGGGAGATAAAAATTAATATATAAATTCACACACACACACACACACACACACACACACACACAAAATAACGGAGAGGGGAAGAAGATATAACAACCACAATTACTAGAAGTTGATACGACAAGCAAACAGAGGGGACATTGGTGGGGGGAGGGGGAGGGGGGGAAGTTTTGGTGATGGGGAACAATAATCAGCCACAATGTATATCGACAAAATAAAATTAAAAAAAAAAAAAATCTTAAAAAAAAAAAAAATGAAGTCAGGAGCGAAGGATCTAATAAAAATACCTGGACGGCAGTTAGATTCAGAGAACGAGGAAGTGTCATGGGATGAGCATCCCGTGCAATGTTAGGACAACACCGAGGTCAAGGGTTCGGGTTCGGGTTCCCTACTGGCCAGCAGCCAAAATAATAATAATAACATTAAAAACATATGTAGCGCCCCGTGTCACATCAGTGATGCCCACGGCAAGAAGCCGCTCGGCACGCTGGCAGCTCTGCTCCGCATCGTGTCGGGATCTTCTACCAGGGCTTCGAAGAAGTCTATGGCCTGCACCGGGATGGCCCCCCTGCCTCAGGGGTGACGCACGAGTCCATCTCACTGCTCGGGGCTGGGAAGGCCGGGCTGGCAGGTCGGCTTCCTGGGCCACCTCTTCCTGGCCTTGACCAGGACCTGGCCCGTGGGATCGCACATCTGCCTGTATCGGTACGGCCAGGAGTTCGAGCAGCATCTGCTCAACTCTCTACTGAACTCGCTTCATTCTCGCTTTGGAGTTAGACCTCATGTCTCTACTGAACTTGCATGTGCGTTACACTTGGCGCGAGCCCGGCTTGGGTCTCTGGAGCTAGGCTGCACTCTCTCGATGGAACCTATATTTCTTCTCTGTTCTATTAAACTGGTTCTTTCTACCTGGAGTCTGCCCTTGAATTCCTTCCTGTGGCGGAGTCAAGAATCTGACAAGAGGACTGGGCCGGCTAAAAAGGACTATCTGGCCACCGCCACCCCCCACCACCACCACCCTGCTCAGACCCTACCTCCGACATCAGCTTCACTTAGTCTCATAGCTTAAAGTACCCGCTATATGACAGTGAACCCAAATTTACATCAATGGTCTTAACCCAGACCCCCACCAAAGTGCACCCACAGGCCAAGCCCCCACTGAACTGCACCCACGGGGCCAGTCCCCACCAAACTACCCCACAGGATAAGCCTCCCTCAAAGTAAACCAAAGGACACGTCCTCCCCAAAGTACACCCAAGGGCTCAGCCCCTACACGACTGCACCCACGGCCAGTGCCTCCCCCACTGCACCCACAAGCCCCACCTCCCACCAACTGCACTCACGGGACAAGCCCCCAACAAAGTGAACCCACGGGCCCCGTCCACACACAACTGCGTCAACAGGTCCAGGCCCCAACAACTGCAGCCACATTTCCAGCCCCCACCAAAGTGCACCCATGGGCCCAGCTCCCACCAAAGTGCATCCACAAACCCAACCCACACCAAAATGCACCCAGTACCCAGGCCCCAACCAACTGCACCCACGGGCAACGGCACCATCGGAGCTAGCCTCCGCCATAGAAACCCCACGGGCCCAGCCCCTCCCAACGTGACCCCATGGGTCCAAGCCCCACCAACTACCCGCACGCACCTAGCCCCCTCCCAGGTGCACGCAGGAGACCAGGAGCCCCGCCACCCCCCAGCTACACACCTGAGTCCAACCATCCTAACGGCACCCACGGGCCCAACCTCAGCAGAGTATACCCACTGGCCCGGTCCCCCACAATTACATCCTTGGTCACAGGCCCCTCACTGCCCAGCCTTCTCCAACTGCACCCAAGGTCCCGGCCCCCACCAACTGCACACACGGGACACGCGCACAGCAAAGGGCCCCCTCCCACCCATCGCACACCCAACTTGCCCGCACGGCCCAAAGCCCCACCAACTGCTCCCACAGGCCCAGCCCCCACCGACTGTCCCCATGGGCCCTGACCCCACCATGGGGCTGACCCTCCACCAACTGCATCCAAGGCCCCCACCCCCCATTAACCGCACTCACGGACTTCGCCCCCAACAAAACCGCACGTACGGCCCACTTCCCAAACCAAAGGGCACCCATGGGCTCACCTCCCCACAACTGTGCCCTCGAGCACAGCCGCCCCCCCAACTCCACCCAAGGGCCTGGCCGGCCCCCAACTCCAACCACGGGCCCAACCCCACAAAACTACACCCACCGCACCAGCCCACCACCCACTGCACCCACGGGTCCAGCCTCCTCAAAGTACCCCCAAGGACAAAACCCCCTGGAGGGGATGGAGTTATGTTCCCCCCAAAACTCCCTGAAGCTTGAATTGTGTCCCCCAAGTTTCATGTATTCGCCCCTCAGCCCCCACTATGACTCTTAAGAGGGTGGGAAATCCTATTTTGGTCATTGAAACGTGGAGCCCTGAACAGGGGATTGGATTGCTGGACCTCGAAGTCGTGAACGAATTAAAGACGGTGCTCAGGGCCTGACTCGAAGGGCGTTCCAAGAAGACGAGAGTCTGCCTTTTGTTCTCTCTGCTCCCTCTGTTTCCATCACCGTCCAGTGTGAGAGCCCTGGGTCACTGTCACCAACACCAGATGGACTTTAGACGTCGCAGACTCAGAAACGGCAAGCGATAACTTTTGTTTCCTTTAGAAATTACCCAATTCCGAGGATTTTCTGCGAAGCCACGAAAACGGACTAATTCACCACCCTCCAAACTACACCCAAGGGCCCAGGCCCCACCCAACTGCACCCTCGGGCCAGCCAACCCCATCTGCAACCACGGGCACAGAACCCTCTGGCCCAACCCTCCCCAAAATGCACCCATGGACCCAGCAACCGCCAAACTACCCCCATGGGCCCAGCCCCTCCCAAGGTACCTCAATGGGCCCGGCAAACGAGAAAGGACAGCCACAGGCCCAGGCCTAACCAACTACACCCATGGCCTTTACCCCCACACAACTGCACCCACGGGCCCAGCCCCACCCAACTGCACCCTCGGGCCAGCCAGCCCCATCTGCAACCACGGGCACAGAACCCTCTGGCCCAACCCTCCCCCAAAGGCACCCATGGACCTAGCACCCACCAACCTACCCCCACGGGCCCAGCCCCTCCCAAGGTACCCCCACAGACCAAGCACCCCCAAAGGTACACCCATGGACCTAAGCCTACTGAAACGCACATACGGTCCCAGACCCCACCCAAACGCCCCCACCGGCCCGGCCCCCACCAACTGTCCCCACGGGCCCAGCCCTCCCAACTAACCACATGGGCCCAGCCTCCACCCAGCTGCATGTATCTGACCAGGAAACACCCCAGCTACACACATGAGCCCAACCATCCTAACCGCACCCACGGGCCCAGACCCCAGCAAGTACACCCACGGTCAGCCATCCCCAGCTGCACCCAAAGCCACAGAACCCTCTGGCCTAGCCCTCCCTCAAATGCACCCATGGATCCAGCACCCGCCAAACTGCCCCCACGGGTCCAGCCCCTCCCAAGGTACCTCAATGGGCCCGGCAACCGAGAAAGGACACCCACAGGCCCAGGCCTAACCAACTAATCCCATGGCCTTTACCCCCACACAACTGCACCCACGGGCCCAGCCCCCACCCAACGGCATCTGTGGCGACCTCCCCCCACCGAAAGCACCCCATCGGCCTAGACACCCCCAAAGCACACCCACGTTCCAACCCACACCCAACTGCACCCACCGGCCCAGCCCCCACTGAACTGCACCCATGGGGCCACTCCCCACCAAAGTACCCTCACAGGCCAAGCCTCCCTCAAAGTAAACCCAAGGACACATCCTCCTCAAAGTACAGCCAATGGCTTAGCCCCTATACGTCTGCACCCATGGCCAGGGCCTCCCCCACTGCACCCGCTGGCCCTACCTGCCACCAACTGCACTCACGGGACAAGCCTCCACAGAAGCGCAGCCACAGGCCCAGCCCCACCCAGAGCACGCCCATGCGCCCGGCCCCCACTCGAGTGCACGCAGGGGCCCAGCTCCCACCCGACTCTACCTACGTGTCCAGCCCCCACAAAGTACACCTGCGGGTCCAGCACCCCGCAAGTGCACTCGCGAATCCACCCCGCACCAACTGCACCCACAGGTCCAGACCCCCTCAATGCACGCACACGGGCCCTGCCCCTGCAAAGCACTACCGTGGGCTCAGCCCCCACCAAAGCACTACCACCGGCCCAGCTGCCCCCAACTGCAACCACGGGCCTAGCCCTCAGAAAGGTTCACCAATGGGCCCAGCTCCCACCAAACTGTACCCACAGACTCATATCGCTGAAAATGGAGCCATGGGTCCAGGCCCCCTGAAAATGCACCCATCAACCCAGCCCCACCCTATCTGCACCGACAACATGAGCCAACACCACCTACACCCACCGGTGCTGCACTCACCTCGCCAGGGCTTCTGTGTCTTTCAGAGAGCTGCCTGGCTGCTGGGCAAATGCCCTGCTTGAGAGGCATTTCAGAAAGGACCACTCGAATTACAAGGAAGAGGAGACGGACGTGGCGAAGCTCCTACAAGACGCGGCCCTTCCCTGGTCCTGCGGTTCCCTGCTCAGGACAGCCGACCCGGCTTAGGCCACTCCTACCTCTCCAAGAGCCCCCAGACCTCTGCTTCTACACGTGACTCCCTATGTGTCTGTCCCTAGGAATCTGTAACCAAGAACCAAACTGGGGTCTCAAGAAAGGAAAAAAGTTTCTATCAAGCAGAAGAGACGCTGTCTTACTTTTCGCCTGGGAAAATATACCCCAGTCCATTTTCCCACAACCAGTCTCTATACCACGTGTGCCCTCCCTCAAAACATGGTCCAGTCCTGTGCACAGCACTGAGACCCGGAGGCCATGGGAGTCTGCTAAAAACAGCCCTCCACATTCCCTGCTCTGAACTGGGTGCCCAAGGCGACCTCACTCTGACCTTGAAAAACCTCAACTCCCCTCCCGGGACTCTGTTTCCCCACTTGAAAAAGGATGAGGGTGGACTAGATGCCATCTTATCCTGTGCCCCCAAATGAGACAAAAACAGAGAGAGCAATATGCATCAAACTCTGGGATCTCCCGCCTGCCCGCGCAGCCAGGGCCCTTCACTGGAGCCTAACAAGGGCTTCGCGTTGTGGAGGGAACACAGGGGGCACGTGCATACTGGGGCAAGACGCTAGAGCTGAATCCTCCAAAGGATGATAATCCGGTCCAAGCCCCAGCCAGGCCTGACCCTTTCGGAGGCTGTTTACACACTTGGTCCCAGTCCCAGTGCCCAGTGGAGGACAACGGCCCACTCTTCAAACAGGACCAACCATGCAGGACCCCAGGGAGTCCTGGGGTTGGGGAAGAGTCTCTTGCCCTTACACCCCACAGGCGGGGCGTGCCACCCCTCTTTATCCCTTTCTCGGGTCTCCTCCCCAGGCTCTGCAGGACCCAGTCCCCAGGAGGGTGGGTTGAGCAGGTGCTAGACAGGCCTCTGACCCCTGGCTCCAGGCCAAAAGGAAAGTCCAAGGACCCAGGCATGGGGCCTCCCTCCCACCGGCCGCCAAGACGGGCAGGTGGGACGCCTCCATATGGCCTCACTCAGGGGTCAGGTTAGTTCCTCGACCTCCACCTCAGCCAGGGACCCACACCCCACCAGCAAACCCAGGGCTTCACACTTACAGACACCAAGATAGAAGCACCTCCGGGACACCTGGGGGACTGCTCTGCATGACAACCCACAGAGCCCTCCGACTCTTCGGGGACTTCACTCCCAAGCACTGCCACCAACACCACCAACTCCAGGCTTTCCTCTCACCTCCAGCGCCGTCCCTGCCAAGAAGGCCCCCCCTGGTCAGGGACTGCTCACCCCCAGGATCCTCCAAGTCCAGGCCTTCCATCCCACGGCCTTTGCTCCAGACTCTACGAACCGAACCGTGGCCTCAACCCCTCCTCCCCCGACACCCTGCTCCCCGGCTCCCGGCTCCCAGTCCACCTGGGCCCTGGCTCCCCGGTCCCCCAGACCTCCGGCTACCCGGCTCCCGGCTCCCCGGTACCCCGACCCCCGGCTCCCTGGGGCCCCCCCGACCCCCGGCCCCTCCTCACCGGTCGCGGAGTCTCCTCACACACCGGCACCGCAAGCGCCAGCATCACGACCAGTGCAGCCGCCATACCGCCGTCCACATTCGGCAGCCAGCAGCCGCTGCAAATCTCCGTCCTCCCGCCGCACTGCTGGAAGCATCGGCGGGGGCGCGGCAGGGAGCGCGCACGCAGCGGGGCGTCGCGGGGCGGGGCCCGCAGGGGGCACTGGCTCCGGCCTGGAGAGGCGCCTCCAGCGTTGCTAGGAGACGGGGGCGGGGCCTGCCGGGATGAGCGGGAGCCTGGGGAGAAAGAAAAAGAAAACGTGATCAAAAACTGGTAGAGGGGGGCCGACCTCCCGTGGCTCACTCGGGAGAGTGCGGCGCTGGGAGCCCAGCGACCCCGTGTTCGGATCCTATACAGGGATGGCCTGTGCACTCACTGCCTCAGCGCGGTGCGGGCGACAGCAGGCCAACGCTTGCCATCCCCTGGTGGCGATCCCCTTACCGGCGGTCATCTTAAAAATAAATAAATAAAAATAAATACAGAGTCGTTGAGGGCTGGCCCGTGGCTCACTCTGGAGAGTGTGGTGCTGATAACACCAAGGCTGCGGGTTTGGATCCTGTATAGGGATGGCCGGTTCGCTCACTGGCTGATCGTGGTGCTGACAACAGAAAGTCAAGGGTTAAGATCCCCTTACCGGTCATCTTTAACAAAAATGAAAAGTCTTTGAAATGGTAAACTTTCTATAACAGAAAAAAATAGAATGCTCTTGGATTGGAAGAATCAACACAGTGAAAATGTCCATACTACCCAAAGTGATATACATATTCAATGCAATCCCCATCAAAATTCCAAAGACATTTTTCTCAGAAATGGAAAGAACTATCCAGACATTTATATGGAATCATAAAAGACCACGCATAGCCAAAGCAATGCTGAGCAGAAAAAATAAAGCTGGAGGCATAACACTACCTGACTTTAAGCTATACTACAAAGAACAATAACCAAAACAGTATGGTACTGGCATAAAAACAGACACACTGATCAATGGGATAGAATACAGAATCCAGAAATCAACCCACACACTTACTGCCATCTCATCTTTGACAAAGGCACCACGCCTATTCACTGGGGAAGGGACTGCCTCTTCAGTAAATGGTGCTGGGATAACTAGATATCCGTATGCAGGAGAATGAAACTAGATCCGTACCTCTCACCATATAGTAAAATCAACTCAAAATGGATTAAGGATTGAAATATACACCCTGAAACAATAAAACTTCTTAAAGAAAACATAGGAGAAACACTTCAGGAAATAGCACTGGACACAGACTTCATGAATACGACCCCAAAAGCACGGGCAACCAAAGGAAAAATAAACAAATGGGATTATATCAAACTAAACAGCTTCTGCACAGCAAAAGAAACAATTAACAGAGTTAAAAGACAACCAACAGAATGGGAGAAAATATTTGCAAAATATACATCTGACAAAGGATTAATATCCAGAATATATAAGGAACTCAAACAACTTTACAAGAAACAACAAGCAACCCAATTAAAAAATGGGCAAAAGAACCAAGTAGGCATTTCTCTCAGGAAGATATACAAATGGCCAACAGACATATGAAAAAGTGCTCAACATCACTCAGCATCCGGGAAATGCAAATCAAAACCACACTGAGATACCATCTCACCCCAGTTAGGATGGCTAAAATCCAAAAGACTCTGAACGATAAATGCTGGCGAGGTTGCGCAGAAAAAGGAACTCTCATACATTGTTGGTGGGACTGCAAAATGGTGCAGCCTCTATGGAAAATGGTACAGAGGTTACTCAAACAATTGCAGATAGATCTACCATACGACTCAGCTATCCCACTGTTGGGAATATACCCAGAGGAATGGAAATCATCAAGTCGAAGGTATACCTGTTCCCCAATGTTCATCGCAGCACTCTTTACAATAGCCAAGAGTTGGAACCAGCCCAAATGTCCATCACTGGATGAGTGGATACGGAAAATGTGGTACATCTACACGATGGAATACTACTCAGCTATAAAAACGAATGAAATACTGCCATTTGCAACAACATGGATGGAACTTGAGAGAATTATATTAAGTGAAACAAGTCAGGCAGAGAAAGAGAAATACCACATGTTCTCACTTATTGCTGGGAGATAAAAATTAATATATAAATTCACACACACACACACACACACACACACACACACACAAAATAACGGAGAGGGGAAGAAGATATAACAACCACAATTACTAGAAGTTGATACGACAAGCAAACAGAGGGGACATTGGTGGGGGGAGGGGGGAGGGGGGGAAGTTTTGGTGATGGGGAACAATAATCAGCCACAATGTATATCGACAAAATAAAATTAAAAAAAAAAAAAATCTTAAAAAAAAAAAAATGAAGTCAGGAGCGAAGGATCTAATAAAAATACCTGGACGGCAGTTAGATTCAGAGAACGAGGAAGTGTCATGGGATGAGCATCCCGTGCAATGTTAGGACAACACCGAGGTCAAGGGTTCGGGTTCGGGTTCCCTACTGGCCAGCAGCCAAAATAATAATAATAACATTAAAAACATATGTAGCGCCCCGTGTCACATCAGTGATGCCCACGGCAAGAAGCCGCTCGGCACGCTGGCAGCTCTGCTCCGCATCGTGTCGGGATCTTCTACCAGGGCTTCGAAGAAGTCTATGGCCTGCACCGGGATGGCCCCCCTGCCTCAGGGGTGACGCACGAGTCCATCTCACTGCTCGGGGCTGGGAAGGCCGGGCTGGCAGGTCGGCTTCCTGGGCCACCTCTTCCTGGCCTTGACCAGGACCTGGCCCGTGGGATCGCACATCTGCCTGTATCGGTACGGCCAGGAGTTCTAGCAGCATCTGCTCAACTCTCTACTGAACTCGCTTCATTCTCGCTTTGGAGTTAGACCTCATGTCTCTACTGAACTTGCATGTGCGTTACACTTGGCGCGAGCCCGGCTTGGGTCTCTGGAGCTAGGCTGCACTCTCTCGATGGAACCTATATTTCTTCTCTGTTCTATTAAACTGGTTCTTTCTACCTGGAGTCTGCCCTTGAATTCCTTCCTGTGGCGGAGTCAAGAACCTGACAAGAGGACTGGGCCGGCTAAAAAGGACTATCAGGCCACCGCCACCCCCCCCCACCACCCCGCTCAGACCCTACCTCCGACATCAGCTTCACTTAGTCTCATAGCTTAAAGTACCCGCTATATGACAGTGAACCCAAATTTACATCAATGGTCTTAACCCAGACCCCCACACCAAAGTGCACCCACAGGCCAAGCCCCCACTGAACTGCACCCACGGGGCCAGTCCCCACCAAACTACCCCACAGGACAAGCCTCCCTCAAAGTAAACCAAAGGACACGTCCTCCCCAAAGTACACCCAAGGGCTCAGCCCCTACACGACTGCACCCACGGCCAGTGCCTCCCCCACTGCACCCACAAGCCCCACCTCCCACCAACTGCACTCACGGGACAAGCCCCCAACAAAGTGAACCCACGGGCCCCGTCCACACACAACTGCGTCAACAGGTCCAGGCCCCAACAACTGCAGCCACATTTCCAGCCCCCACCAAAGTGCACCCATGGGCCCAGCTCCCACCAAAGTGCATCCACAAACCCAACCCACACCAAAATGCACCCAGTACCCAGGCCCCAACCAACTGCACCCACGGGCAACGGCACCATCGGAGCTAGCCTCCGCCATAGAAACCCCACGGGCCCAGCCCCTCCCAACGTGACCCCATGGGTCCAAGCCCCACCAACTACCCGCACGCACCTAGCCCCCTCCCAGGTGCACGCAGGAGACCAGGAGCCCCGCCACCCCCCAGCTACACACCTGAGTCCAACCATCCTAACGGCACCCACGGGCCCAACCTCAGCAGAGTATACCCACTGGCCCGGTCCCCCACAATTACATCCTTGGTCACAGGCCCCTCACTGCCCAGCCTTCTCCAACTGCACCCAAGGTCCCGGCCCCCACCAACTGCACACACGGGACACGCGCACAGCAAAGGGCCCCCTCCCACCCATCGCACACCCAACTTGCCCGCACGGCCCAAAGCCCCACCAACTGCTCCCACAGGCCCAGCCCCCACCGACTGTCCCCATGGGCCCTGACCCCACCATGGGGCTGACCCTCCACCAACTGCATCCAAGGCCCCCACCCCCCATTAACCGCACTCACGGACTTCGCCCCCAACAAAACCGCACGTACGGCCCACTTCCCAAACCAAAGGGCACCCATGGGCTCACCTCCCCACAACTGTGCCCTCGAGCACAGCCGCCCCCCCAACTCCACCCAAGGGCCTGGCCGGCCCCCAACTCCAACCACGGGCCCAACCCCACAAAACTACACCCACCGCACCAGCCCACCACCCACTGCACCCACGGGTCCAGCCTCCTCAAAGTACCCCCAAGGACAAAACCCCCTGGAGGGGATGGAGTTATGTTCCCCCCAAAACTCCCTGAAGCTTGAATTGTGTCCCCCAAGTTTCATGTATTCGCCCCTCAGCCCCCACTATGACTCTTAAGAGGGTGGGAAATCCTATTTTGGTCATTGAAAGGTGGAGCCCTGAACAGGGGATTGGATTGCTGGACCTCGAAGTAGTGAACGAATTAAAGACGGTGCTCAGGGCCTGACTCGAAGGGCGTTCCAAGAAGACGAGAGTCTGCCTTTTGTTCTCTCTGCTCTCTCTGTTTCCATCACCGTCCAGTGTGAGAGCCCTGGGTCACTGTCACCAACACCAGATGGACTTTAGACGTCGCAGACTCAGAAACGGCAAGCGATAACTTTTGTTTCCTTTAGAAATAACCCAATTCCGAGGATTTTCTGCGAAGCCACGAAAACGGACTAATTCACCACCCTCCAAACTACACCCAAGGGCCCAGGCCCCACCCAACAGCACACACGGGCCAGCCAGCCGCAACGGGAACCACGGGCACAGAACCCTCTGGCCCAACCCTCCCCCGAATACACCCATGGACCCAGCACCCGCCAAACTACCCCCACGGGCCCAGCCCCTCCCAAGGTACCTCCATGGGCTCAGCAACCCAAAAAGGACATCCACAGGCCCAGGCCTAACCAACTACACCCATGGCCTTTACCCCCACACAACTGCACCCACGGGCCTAGCCCCACCCAACTGCACCCTCGGGCCAGCCAACCCCATCTGCAACCACGGGCACAGAACCCTCTGGCCCAACCCTCCCCAACATGCACCCATGGACCCAGCAACCGCCAAACTACCCCCATGGGCCCAGCCCCTCCCAAGGTACCTCAATGGGCCCGGCAAACGAGAAAGGACAGCCACAGGCCCAGGCCTAACCAACTACACCCATGGCCTTTACCCCCACACAACTGCACCCACGGGCCCAGCCCCACCCAACTGCACCCTCGGGCCAGCCAGCCCCATCTGCAACCACGGGCACAGAACCCTCTGGCCCAACCCTCCCCCAAAGGCACCCATGGACCTAGCACCCGCCAACCTACCCCCACGGGCCCAGCCCCTCCCAAGGTACCCCCACAGACCAAGCACCCCCAAAGGTACACCCATGGACCTAAGCCTACTGAAACGCACATACGGTCCCAGACCCCACCCAAACGCCCCCACCGGCCCGGCCCCCACCAACTGTCCCCACGGGCCCAGCCCTCCCAACTAACCACATGGGCCCAGCCTCCACCCAGCTGCATGTATCTGACCAGGAAACACCCCAGCTACACACATGAGCCCAACCATCCTAACCGCACCCACGGGCCCAGACCCCAGCAAGTACACCCACGGTCAGCCATCCCCAGCTGCACCCAAAGCCACAGAACCCTCTGGCCTAGCCCTCCCTCAAATGCACCCATGGATCCAGCACCCGCCAAACTGCCCGCACGGGTCCAGCCCCTCCCAAGGTACCTCAATGGGCCCGGCAACCGAGAAAGGACACCCACAGGCCCAGGCCTAACCAACTACTCCCATGGCCTTTACCCCCACACAACTGCACCCACGGGCCCAGCCCCCACCCAACGGCATCTGTGGCGACCTCCCCCCACCGAAAGCACCCCATCGGCCTAGACACCCCCAAAGCACACCCACGTTCCAACCCACACCCAACTGCACCCACCGGCCCAGCCCCCATTGAACTGCACCCATGGGGCCACTCCCCACCAAAGTACCCTCACAGGCCAAGCCTCCCTCAAAGTAAACCCAAGGACACATCCTCCTCAAAGTACAGCCAATGGCTTAGCCCCTATACGTCTGCACCCATGGCCAGGGCCTCCCCCACTGCACCCGCTGGCCCTACCTGCCACCAACTGCACTCACGGGACAAGCCTCCACAGAAGCGCAGCCACAGGCCCAGCCCCACCCAGAGCACGCCCATGCGCCCGGCCCCCACTCGAGTGCACGCAGGGGCCCAGCTCCCACCCGACTCTACCTACGTGTCCAGCCCCCACAAAGTACACCTGCGGGTCCAGCACCCCGCAAGTGCACTCGCGAATCCACCCCGCACCAACTGCACCCACAGGTCCAGACCCCCTCAATGCACGCACACGGGCCCTGCCCCTGCAAAGCACTACCGTGGGCTCAGCCCCCACCAAAGCACTACCGCCGGCCCAGCTGCCCCCAACTGCAACCACGGGCCCAGCCCTCAGAAAGGTTCACCAATGGGCCCAGCTCCCACCAAACTGTACCCACAGACTCATATCGCTGAAAATGGAGCCATGGGTCCAGGCCCCCTGAAAATGCACCCATCAACCCAGCCCCACCCTATCTGCACCGACAACATGAGCCAACACCACCTACACCCACCGGTCCTGCACTCACCTCGCCAGGGCTTCTGTGTCTTTCAGAGAGCTGCCTGGCTGCTGGGCAAATGCCCTGCTTGAGAGGCATTTCAGAAAGGACCACTCGAATTACAAGGAAGAGGAGATGGACGTGGCGAAGCTCCTACAAGACGCGGCCCTTCCCTGGTCCTGCGGTTCCCTGCTCAGGACAGCCGACCCGGCTTAGGCCACTCCTACCTCTCCAAGAGCCCCCAGACCTCTGCTTCTACACGTGACTCCCTATGTGTCTGTCCCTAGGAATCTGTAACCAAGAACCAAACTGGGGTCTCAAGAAAGGAAAAAAGTTTCTATCAAGCAGAAGAGACGCTGTCTTACTTTTCGCCTGGGAAAATATACCCCAGTCCATTTTCCCACAACCAGTCTCTATACCACGTGTGCCCTCCCTCAAAACATGGTCCAGTCCTGTGCACAGCACTGAGACCCGGAGGCCATGGGAGTCTGCTAAAAACAGCCCTCCACATTCCCTGCTCTGAACTGGGTGCCCAAGGCGACCTCACTCTGACCTTGAAAAACCTCAACTCCCCTCCCGGGACTCTGTTTCCCCGCTTGAAAAAGGATGAGGGTGGACTAGATGCCATCTTATCCTGTGCCCCCAAATGAGACAAAAACAGAGAGAGCAATATGCATCAAACTCTGGGATCTCCCGCCTGCCCGCGCAGCCAGGGCCCTTCACTGGAGCCTAACAAGGGCTTCGCGTTGTGGAGGGAACACAGGGGGCACGTGCATACTGGGGCAAGACGCTAGAGCTGAATCCTCCAAAGGATGATAATCCGGTCCAAGCCCCAGCCAGGCCTGACCCTTTCGGAGGCTGTTTACACACTTGGTCCCAGTCCCAGTGCCCAGTGGAGGACAACGGCCCACTCTTCAAACAGGACCAACCATGCAGGACCCCAGGGAGTCCTGGGGTTGGGGAAGAGTCTCTTGCCCTTACACCCCACAGGCGGGGCGTGCCACCCCTCTTTATCCCTTTCTCGGGTCTCCTCCCCAGGCTCTGCAGGACCCAGTCCCCAGGAGGGTGGGTTGAGCAGGTGCTAGACAGGCCTCTGACCCCTGGCTCCAGGCCAAAAGGAAAGTCCAAGGACCCAGGCATGGGGCCTCCCTCCCACCGGCCGCCAAGACGGGCAGGTGGGCCGCCTCCATATGGCCTCACTCAGGGGTCAGGTTAGTTCCTCGACCTCCACCTCAGCCAGGGACCCACACCCCACCAGCAAACCCAGGGCTTCACACTTACAGACACCAAGATAGAAGCACCTCCGGGACACCTGGGGGACAGCTCTGCATGACAACCCACAGAGCCCTCCGACTCTTCGGGGACTTCACTCCCAAGCACTGCCACCAACACCACCAACTCCAGGCTTTCCTCTCACCTCTAGCGCCGTCCCTGCCAAGAAGGCCCCCCCTGGTCAGGGACTGCTCACCCCCAGGATCCTCCAAGTCCAGGCCTTCCATCCCACGGCCTTTGCTCCAGACTCTACGAACCGAACCGTGGCCTCAACCCCTCCTCCCCTGACACCCTGCTCCCCGGCTCCCGGCTCCCAGTCCACCTGGGCCCTGGCTCCCCGGTCCCCCAGACCTCCGGCTACCCGGCTCCCGGCTCCCCGGTGCCCCTAAGCCCCTGCTCCCTGGCTCCCGACTCCCCCCGACACTCGGCTCCGCGGTCCCCGGACCCACGGCTCCCGGCTCCTCTTTCCCCCGAACTCCGTCTACCTGGCTCCCGGCTCCCCGGTACCGCGACCCCCGGCTCCCTGGTGCCCCCCGATCCCCGGCCCCTCCTCACCGGTCGCGGAGTCTCCTCACACACCGGCACCGCAAGCGCCAGCATCACGACCAGTGCAGCCGCCATACCGCCGTCCACGTTCGGCAGCCAGCAGCCGCTGCAAATCTCCGTCCTCCCGCCGCACTGCTGGAAGCATCGGCGGGGGCGCGGCAGGGAGCGCGCACGCAGGGGGGCGTCGCGGGGCGGGGCCCGCAGGGGGCACTGGCTCCCGCCTGGAGGGGCGCCTCCAGCGTTGCTAGGAGACGGGGGGCGGGGCCTGCCGGGATGGGCGGGAGCCTGGGGAGAAAGAAAAAGAAAACGTGATCAAAAAGTGGTAGAGGGGGGCCGACCTCCCGTGGCTCACTCGGGAGAGTGCGGCGCTGGGAGCCCAGCGACCCCGTGTTCGGATCCTATACAGGGATGGCCTGTGCACTCCCTGCCTCAGCGCGGTGCGGGCGACAGCAGGCCAACCCTTGCCATCCCCTGGTGGCGATCCCCTTACCGGCGGTCATCTTAAAAATAAATAAATAAAAATAAATACAGAGTGGCTGAGGGCTGGCCCGTGGCTCACTCTGGAGAGTGTGGTGCTGATAACACCAAGGCTGCGGGTTTGGATCCTGTATAGGGATGGCCGGTTCGCTCACTGGCTGATCGTGGTGCTGACAACAGAAAGTCAAGGGTTAAGATCCCCTTACCGGTCATCTTTAACAACAAAGAAAAGTCTTTGAAATGGTAAACTTTCTATAACAGAAAAAAATAGAATGCTCTTGGATTGGAAGAATCAACACAGTGAAAATGTCCATACTACCCAAAGTGATATACATATTCAATGCAATCCCCATCAAAATTCCAAAGACATTTTTCTCAGAAATGAAAAGAACTATCCAGACATTTATATGGAATAATAAAAGACCACGCATAGCCAAAGCAATGCTGAGCAGAAAAAATAAAGCTGGAGGCATAACACTACCTGACTTTAAGCTATACTACAAAGAACAATAACCAAAACAGTATGGTACTGGCATAAAAACAGACACACTGATCAATGGGATAGAATACAGAATCCAGAAATCAACCCACACACTTACTGCCATCTCATCTTTGACAAAGGCACCACGCCTATTCACTGGGGAAGGGACTGCCTCTTCAGTAAATGGTGCTGGGATAACTAGATATCCGTATGCAGGAGAATGAAACTAGATCCATACCTCTCACCATATAGTAAAATCAACTCAAAATGGATTAAGGATTTAAATATACACCCTGAAACAATAAAACTTCTTAAAGAAAACATAGGAGAAACACTTCAGGAAATAGCACTGGACACAGACTTCATGAATACGACCCCAAAAGCACGGGCAGCCAAAGGAAAAATAAACAAATGGGATTATATCAAACTAAAAAGCTTCTGCACAGCAAAAGAAACAATTAACAGAGTTAAAAGACAACCAACAGAATGGGAGAAAATATTTGCAAAATATACATCTGACAAAGGATTAATATCCAGAATATATAAGGAACTCAAACAACTTTACAAGAAAAAACAAGCAACCCAATTAAAAAATGGGCAAAAGAACCAAGTAGGCATTTCTCTCAGGAAGATATACAAATGGCCAACAGACATATGAAAAAGTGCTCAACATCACTCAGCATCCGGGAAATGCAAATCAAAACCACACTGAGATACCATCTCACCCCAGTTAGGATGGCTAAAATCCAAAAGACTCTGAACGATAAATGCTGGCGAGGTTGCGCAGAAAAAGGAACTCTCATACATTGTTGGTGGGACTGCAAAATGGTGCAGCCTCTATGGAAAATGGTACAGAGGTTACTCAAACAATTGCAGATAGATCTACCATACGACTCAGCTATCCCACTGTTGGGAATATACCCAGAGGAATGGAAATCATCAAGTCGAAGGTATACCTGTTCCCCAATGTTCATCGCAGCACTCTTTACAATAGCCAAGAGTTGGAACCAGCCCAAATGTCCATCACTGGATGAGTGGATACGGAAAATGTGGTACATCTACACGATGGAATACTACTCAGCTATAAAAACGAATGAAATACTGCCATTTGCAACAACATGGATGGAACTTGAGAGAATTATATTAAGTGAAACAAGTCAGGCAGAGAAAGAGAAATACCACATGTTCTCACTTATTGCTGGGAGATAAAAATTAATATATAAATTCACACACACACACACACACACACACACACACACACAAAATAACGGAGAGGGGAAGAAGATATAACAACCACAATTACTAGAAGTTGATACGACAAGCAAACAGAGGGGACATTGGTGGGGGGAGGGGGAGGGGGGGAAGTTTTGGTGATGGGGAACAATAATCAGCCACAATGTATATCGACAAAATAAAATTAAAAAAAAAAAAAATCTTAAAAAAAAAAAAAATGAAGTCAGGAGCGAAGGATCTAATAAAAATACCTGGACGGCAGTTAGATTCAGAGAACGAGGAAGTGTCATGGGATGAGCATCCCGTGCAATGTTAGGACAACACCGAGGTCAAGGGTTCGGGTTCGGGTTCCCTACTGGCCAGCAGCCAAAATAATAATAATAACATTAAAAACATATGTAGCGCCCCGTGTCACATCAGTGATGCCCACGGCAAGAAGCCGCTCGGCACGCTGGCAGCTCTGCTCCGCATCGTGTCGGGATCTTCTACCAGGGCTTCGAAGAAGTCTATGGCCTGCACCGGGATGGCCCCCCTGCCTCAGGGGTGACGCACGAGTCCATCTCACTGCTCGGGGCTGGGAAGGCCGGGCTGGCAGGTCGGCTTCCTGGGCCACCTCTTCCTGGCCTTGACCAGGACCTGGCCCGTGGGATCGCACATCTGCCTGTATCGGTACGGCCAGGAGTTCGAGCAGCATCTGCTCAACTCTCTACTGAACTCGCTTCATTCTCGCTTTGGAGTTAGACCTCATGTCTCTACTGAACTTGCATGTGCGTTACACTTGGCGCGAGCCCGGCTTGGGTCTCTGGAGCTAGGCTGCACTCTCTCGATGGAACCTATATTTCTTCTCTGTTCTATTAAACTGGTTCTTTCTACCTGGAGTCTGCCCTTGAATTCCTTCCTGTGGCGGAGTCAAGAATCTGACAAGAGGACTGGGCCGGCTAAAAAGGACTATCTGGCCACCGCCACCCCCCACCACCACCACCCTGCTCAGACCCTACCTCCGACATCAGCTTCACTTAGTCTCATAGCTTAAAGTACCCGCTATATGACAGTGAACCCAAATTTACATCAATGGTCTTAACCCAGACCCCCACCAAAGTGCACCCACAGGCCAAGCCCCCACTGAACTGCACCCACGGGGCCAGTCCCCACCAAACTACCCCACAGGATAAGCCTCCCTCAAAGTAAACCAAAGGACACGTCCTCCCCAAAGTACACCCAAGGGCTCAGCCCCTACACGACTGCACCCACGGCCAGTGCCTCCCCCACTGCACCCACAAGCCCCACCTCCCACCAACTGCACTCACGGGACAAGCCCCCAACAAAGTGAACCCACGGGCCCCGTCCACACACAACTGCGTCAACAGGTCCAGGCCCCAACAACTGCAGCCACATTTCCAGCCCCCACCAAAGTGCACCCATGGGCCCAGCTCCCACCAAAGTGCATCCACAAACCCAACCCACACCAAAATGCACCCAGTACCCAGGCCCCAACCAACTGCACCCACGGGCAACGGCACCATCGGAGCTAGCCTCCGCCATAGAAACCCCACGGGCCCAGCCCCTCCCAACGTGACCCCATGGGTCCAAGCCCCACCAACTACCCGCACGCACCTAGCCCCCTCCCAGGTGCACGCAGGAGACCAGGAGCCCCGCCACCCCCCAGCTACACACCTGAGTCCAACCATCCTAACGGCACCCACGGGCCCAACCTCAGCAGAGTATACCCACTGGCCCGGTCCCCCACAATTACATCCTTGGTCACAGGCCCCTCACTGCCCAGCCTTCTCCAACTGCACCCAAGGTCCCGGCCCCCACCAACTGCACACACGGGACACGCGCACAGCAAAGGGCCCCCTCCCACCCATCGCACACCCAACTTGCCCGCACGGCCCAAAGCCCCACCAACTGCTCCCACAGGCCCAGCCCCCACCGACTGTCCCCATGGGCCCTGACCCCACCATGGGGCTGACCCTCCACCAACTGCATCCAAGGCCCCCACCCCCCATTAACCGCACTCACGGACTTCGCCCCCAACAAAACCGCACGTACGGCCCACTTCCCAAACCAAAGGGCACCCATGGGCTCACCTCCCCACAACTGTGCCCTCGAGCACAGCCGCCCCCCCAACTCCACCCAAGGGCCTGGCCGGCCCCCAACTCCAACCACGGGCCCAACCCCACAAAACTACACCCACCGCACCAGCCCACCACCCACTGCACCCACGGGTCCAGCCTCCTCAAAGTACCCCCAAGGACAAAACCCCCTGGAGGGGATGGAGTTATGTTCCCCCCAAAACTCCCTGAAGCTTGAATTGTGTCCCCCAAGTTTCATGTATTCGCCCCTCAGCCCCCACTATGACTCTTAAGAGGGTGGGAAATCCTATTTTGGTCATTGAAACGTGGAGCCCTGAACAGGGGATTGGATTGCTGGACCTCGAAGTCGTGAACGAATTAAAGACGGTGCTCAGGGCCTGACTCGAAGGGCGTTCCAAGAAGACGAGAGTCTGCCTTTTGTTCTCTCTGCTCCCTCTGTTTCCATCACCGTCCAGTGTGAGAGCCCTGGGTCACTGTCACCAACACCAGATGGACTTTAGACGTCGCAGACTCAGAAACGGCAAGCGATAACTTTTGTTTCCTTTAGAAATTACCCAATTCCGAGGATTTTCTGCGAAGCCACGAAAACGGACTAATTCACCACCCTCCAAACTACACCCAAGGGCCCAGGCCCCACCCAACTGCACCCTCGGGCCAGCCAACCCCATCTGCAACCACGGGCACAGAACCCTCTGGCCCAACCCTCCCCAAAATGCACCCATGGACCCAGCAACCGCCAAACTACCCCCATGGGCCCAGCCCCTCCCAAGGTACCTCAATGGGCCCGGCAAACGAGAAAGGACAGCCACAGGCCCAGGCCTAACCAACTACACCCATGGCCTTTACCCCCACACAACTGCACCCACGGGCCCAGCCCCACCCAACTGCACCCTCGGGCCAGCCAGCCCCATCTGCAACCACGGGCACAGAACCCTCTGGCCCAACCCTCCCCCAAAGGCACCCATGGACCTAGCACCCACCAACCTACCCCCACGGGCCCAGCCCCTCCCAAGGTACCCCCACAGACCAAGCACCCCCAAAGGTACACCCATGGACCTAAGCCTACTGAAACGCACATACGGTCCCAGACCCCACCCAAACGCCCCCACCGGCCCGGCCCCCACCAACTGTCCCCACGGGCCCAGCCCTCCCAACTAACCACATGGGCCCAGCCTCCACCCAGCTGCATGTATCTGACCAGGAAACACCCCAGCTACACACATGAGCCCAACCATCCTAACCGCACCCACGGGCCCAGACCCCAGCAAGTACACCCACGGTCAGCCATCCCCAGCTGCACCCAAAGCCACAGAACCCTCTGGCCTAGCCCTCCCTCAAATGCACCCATGGATCCAGCACCCGCCAAACTGCCCCCACGGGTCCAGCCCCTCCCAAGGTACCTCAATGGGCCCGGCAACCGAGAAAGGACACCCACAGGCCCAGGCCTAACCAACTAATCCCATGGCCTTTACCCCCACACAACTGCACCCACGGGCCCAGCCCCCACCCAACGGCATCTGTGGCGACCTCCCCCCACCGAAAGCACCCCATCGGCCTAGACACCCCCAAAGCACACCCACGTTCCAACCCACACCCAACTGCACCCACCGGCCCAGCCCCCACTGAACTGCACCCATGGGGCCACTCCCCACCAAAGTACCCTCACAGGCCAAGCCTCCCTCAAAGTAAACCCAAGGACACATCCTCCTCAAAGTACAGCCAATGGCTTAGCCCCTATACGTCTGCACCCATGGCCAGGGCCTCCCCCACTGCACCCGCTGGCCCTACCTGCCACCAACTGCACTCACGGGACAAGCCTCCACAGAAGCGCAGCCACAGGCCCAGCCCCACCCAGAGCACGCCCATGCGCCCGGCCCCCACTCGAGTGCACGCAGGGGCCCAGCTCCCACCCGACTCTACCTACGTGTCCAGCCCCCACAAAGTACACCTGCGGGTCCAGCACCCCGCAAGTGCACTCGCGAATCCACCCCGCACCAACTGCACCCACAGGTCCAGACCCCCTCAATGCACGCACACGGGCCCTGCCCCTGCAAAGCACTACCGTGGGCTCAGCCCCCACCAAAGCACTACCACCGGCCCAGCTGCCCCCAACTGCAACCACGGGCCTAGCCCTCAGAAAGGTTCACCAATGGGCCCAGCTCCCACCAAACTGTACCCACAGACTCATATCGCTGAAAATGGAGCCATGGGTCCAGGCCCCCTGAAAATGCACCCATCAACCCAGCCCCACCCTATCTGCACCGACAACATGAGCCAACACCACCTACACCCACCGGTGCTGCACTCACCTCGCCAGGGCTTCTGTGTCTTTCAGAGAGCTGCCTGGCTGCTGGGCAAATGCCCTGCTTGAGAGGCATTTCAGAAAGGACCACTCGAATTACAAGGAAGAGGAGACGGACGTGGCGAAGCTCCTACAAGACGCGGCCCTTCCCTGGTCCTGCGGTTCCCTGCTCAGGACAGCCGACCCGGCTTAGGCCACTCCTACCTCTCCAAGAGCCCCCAGACCTCTGCTTCTACACGTGACTCCCTATGTGTCTGTCCCTAGGAATCTGTAACCAAGAACCAAACTGGGGTCTCAAGAAAGGAAAAAAGTTTCTATCAAGCAGAAGAGACGCTGTCTTACTTTTCGCCTGGGAAAATATACCCCAGTCCATTTTCCCACAACCAGTCTCTATACCACGTGTGCCCTCCCTCAAAACATGGTCCAGTCCTGTGCACAGCACTGAGACCCGGAGGCCATGGGAGTCTGCTAAAAACAGCCCTCCACATTCCCTGCTCTGAACTGGGTGCCCAAGGCGACCTCACTCTGACCTTGAAAAACCTCAACTCCCCTCCCGGGACTCTGTTTCCCCACTTGAAAAAGGATGAGGGTGGACTAGATGCCATCTTATCCTGTGCCCCCAAATGAGACAAAAACAGAGAGAGCAATATGCATCAAACTCTGGGATCTCCCGCCTGCCCGCGCAGCCAGGGCCCTTCACTGGAGCCTAACAAGGGCTTCGCGTTGTGGAGGGAACACAGGGGGCACGTGCATACTGGGGCAAGACGCTAGAGCTGAATCCTCCAAAGGATGATAATCCGGTCCAAGCCCCAGCCAGGCCTGACCCTTTCGGAGGCTGTTTACACACTTGGTCCCAGTCCCAGTGCCCAGTGGAGGACAACGGCCCACTCTTCAAACAGGACCAACCATGCAGGACCCCAGGGAGTCCTGGGGTTGGGGAAGAGTCTCTTGCCCTTACACCCCACAGGCGGGGCGTGCCACCCCTCTTTATCCCTTTCTCGGGTCTCCTCCCCAGGCTCTGCAGGACCCAGTCCCCAGGAGGGTGGGTTGAGCAGGTGCTAGACAGGCCTCTGACCCCTGGCTCCAGGCCAAAAGGAAAGTCCAAGGACCCAGGCATGGGGCCTCCCTCCCACCGGCCGCCAAGACGGGCAGGTGGGACGCCTCCATATGGCCTCACTCAGGGGTCAGGTTAGTTCCTCGACCTCCACCTCAGCCAGGGACCCACACCCCACCAGCAAACCCAGGGCTTCACACTTACAGACACCAAGATAGAAGCACCTCCGGGACACCTGGGGGACTGCTCTGCATGACAACCCACAGAGCCCTCCGACTCTTCGGGGACTTCACTCCCAAGCACTGCCACCAACACCACCAACTCCAGGCTTTCCTCTCACCTCCAGCGCCGTCCCTGCCAAGAAGGCCCCCCCTGGTCAGGGACTGCTCACCCCCAGGATCCTCCAAGTCCAGGCCTTCCATCCCACGGCCTTTGCTCCAGACTCTACGAACCGAACCGTGGCCTCAACCCCTCCTCCCCCGACACCCTGCTCCCCGGCTCCCGGCTCCCAGTCCACCTGGGCCCTGGCTCCCCGGTCCCCCAGACCTCCGGCTACCCGGCTCCCGGCTCCCCGGTACCCCGACCCCCGGCTCCCTGGGGCCCCCCCGACCCCCGGCCCCTCCTCACCGGTCGCGGAGTCTCCTCACACACCGGCACCGCAAGCGCCAGCATCACGACCAGTGCAGCCGCCATACCGCCGTCCACATTCGGCAGCCAGCAGCCGCTGCAAATCTCCGTCCTCCCGCCGCACTGCTGGAAGCATCGGCGGGGGCGCGGCAGGGAGCGCGCACGCAGCGGGGCGTCGCGGGGCGGGGCCCGCAGGGGGCACTGGCTCCGGCCTGGAGAGGCGCCTCCAGCGTTGCTAGGAGACGGGGGCGGGGCCTGCCGGGATGAGCGGGAGCCTGGGGAGAAAGAAAAAGAAAACGTGATCAAAAACTGGTAGAGGGGGGCCGACCTCCCGTGGCTCACTCGGGAGAGTGCGGCGCTGGGAGCCCAGCGACCCCGTGTTCGGATCCTATACAGGGATGGCCTGTGCACTCACTGCCTCAGCGCGGTGCGGGCGACAGCAGGCCAACGCTTGCCATCCCCTGGTGGCGATCCCCTTACCGGCGGTCATCTTAAAAATAAATAAATAAAAATAAATACAGAGTCGTTGAGGGCTGGCCCGTGGCTCACTCTGGAGAGTGTGGTGCTGATAACACCAAGGCTGCGGGTTTGGATCCTGTATAGGGATGGCCGGTTCGCTCACTGGCTGATCGTGGTGCTGACAACAGAAAGTCAAGGGTTAAGATCCCCTTACCGGTCATCTTTAACAAAAATGAAAAGTCTTTGAAATGGTAAACTTTCTATAACAGAAAAAAATAGAATGCTCTTGGATTGGAAGAATCAACACAGTGAAAATGTCCATACTACCCAAAGTGATATACATATTCAATGCAATCCCCATCAAAATTCCAAAGACATTTTTCTCAGAAATGGAAAGAACTATCCAGACATTTATATGGAATCATAAAAGACCACGCATAGCCAAAGCAATGCTGAGCAAAAAAAATAAAGCTGGAGGCATAACACTACCTGACTTTAAGCTATACTACAAAGAACAATAACCAAAACAGTATGGTACTGGCATAAAAACAGACACACTGATCAATGGGATAGAATACAGAATCCAGAAATCAACCCACACACTTACTGCCATCTCATCTTTGACAAAGGCACCACGCCTATTCACTGGGGAAGGGACTGCCTCTTCAGTAAATGGTGCTGGGATAACTAGATATCCGTATGCAGGAGAATGAAACTAGATCCGTACCTCTCACCATATAGTAAAATCAACTCAAAATGGATTAAGGATTGAAATATACACCCTGAAACAATAAAACTTCTTAAAGAAAACATAGGAGAAACACTTCAGGAAATAGCACTGGACACAGACTTCATGAATACGACCCCAAAAGCACGGGCAACCAAAGGAAAAATAAACAAATGGGATTATATCAAACTAAACAGCTTCTGCACAGCAAAAGAAACAATTAACAGAGTTAAAAGACAACCAACAGAATGGGAGAAAATATTTGCAAAATATACATCTGACAAAGGATTAATATCCAGAATATATAAGGAACTCAAACAACTTTACAAGAAACAACAAGCAACCCAATTAAAAAATGGGCAAAAGAACCAAGTAGGCATTTCTCTCAGGAAGATATACAAATGGCCAACAGACATATGAAAAAGTGCTCAACATCACTCAGCATCCGGGAAATGCAAATCAAAACCACACTGAGATACCATCTCACCCCAGTTAGGATGGCTAAAATCCAAAAGACTCTGAACGATAAATGCTGGCGAGGTTGCGCAGAAAAAGGAACTCTCATACATTGTTGGTGGGACTGCAAAATGGTGCAGCCTCTATGGAAAATGGTACAGAGGTTACTCAAACAATTGCAGATAGATCTACCATACGACCCAGCTATCCCACTGTTGGGAATATACCCAGAGGAATGGAAATCATCAAGTCGAAGGTATACCTGTTCCCCAATGTTCATCGCAGCACTCTTTACAATAGCCAAGAATTGGAACCAGCCCAAATGTCCATCACTGGATGAGTGGATACGGAAAATGTGGTACATCTACACGATGGAATACTACTCAGCTATAAAAACGAATGAAATACTGCCATTTGCAACAACATGGATGGACCTTGAGAGAATTATATTAAGTGAAACAAGTCAGGCAGAGAAAGAGAAATACCACATGTTCTCACTTATTGCTGGGAGATAAAAATTAATATATAAATTCACACACACACACACACACACACACACACACACACACACACACAAAATAACGGAGAGGGGAAGAAGATATAACAACCACAATTACTAGAAGTTGATACGACAAGCAAACAGAGGGGACATTGGTGGGGGGAGGGGGGAGGGGGGGAAGTTTTGGTGATGGGGAACAATAATCAGCCACAATGTATATCGACAAAATAAAATTAAAAAAAAAAAAAATCTTAAAAAAAAAAAAAAATGAAGTCAGGAGCGAAGGATCTAATAAAAATACCTGGACGGCAGTTAGATTCAGAGAATGAGGAAGTGTCATGGGATGAGCATCCCGTGCAATGTTAGGACAACACCGAGGTCAAGGGTTCGGGTTCGGGTTCCCTACTGGCCAGCAGCCAAAATAATAATAATAACATTAAAAACATATGTAGCGCCCCGTGTCACATCAGTGATGCCCACGGCAAGAAGCCGCTCGGCACGCTGGCAGCTCTGCTCCGCATCGTGTCGGGATCTTCTACCAGGGCTTCGAAGAAGTCTATGGCCTGCACCGGGATGGCCCCCCTGCCTCAGGGGTGACGCACGAGTCCATCTCACTGCTCGGGGCTGGGAAGGCCGGGCTGGCAGGTCGGCTTCCTGGGCCACCTCTTCCTGGCCTTGACCAGGACCTGGCCCGTGGGATCGCACATCTGCCTGTATCGGTACGGCCAGGAGTTCGAGCAGCATCTGCTCAACTCTCTACTGAACTCGCTTCATTCTCGCTTTGGAGTTAGACCTCATGTCTCTACTGAACTTGCATATGCGTTACACTTGGCGCGAGCCCGGCTTGGGTCTCTGGAGGTAGGCTGCACTCTCTCGATGGAACCTATATTTCTTCTCTGTTCTATTAAACTGGTTCTTTCTACCTGGAGTCTGCCCTTGAATTCCTTCCTGTGGCGGAGTCAAGAACCTGACAAGAGGACTGGGCCGGCTAAAAAGGACTATCAGGCCACCGCCACCCCCCCCCCACCACCCCGCTCAGACCCTACCTCCGACATCAGCTTCACTTAGTCTCATAGCTTAAAGTACCCGCTATATGACAGTGAACCCAAATTTACATCAATGGTCTTAACCCAGACCCCCACACCAAAGTGCACCCACAGGCCAAGCCCCCACTGAACTGCACCCACGGGGCCAGTCCCCACCAAACTACCCCACAGGACAAGCCTCCCTCAAAGTAAACCAAAGGACACGTCCTCCCCAAAGTACACCCAAGGGCTCAGCCCCTACACGACTGCACCCACGGCCAGTGCCTCCCCCACTGCACCCACAAGCCCCACCTCCCACCAACTGCACTCACGGGACAAGCCCCCAACAAAGTGAACCCACGGGCCCCGTCCACACACAACTGCGTCAACAGGTCCAGGCCCAAACAACTGCAGCCACATTTCCAGCCCCCACCAAAGTGCACCCATGGGCCCAGCTCCCACCAAAGTGCATCCACAAACCCAACCCACACCAAAATGCACCCAGTACCCAGGCCCCAACCAACTGCACCCACGGGCAACGGCACCATCGGAGCTAGCCTCCGCCATAGAAACCCCACGGGCCCAGCCCCTCCCAACGTGACCCCATGGGTCCAAGCCCCACCAACTACCCGCACGCACCTAGCCCCCTCCCAGGTGCACGCAGGAGACCAGGAGCCCCGCCACCCCCCAGCTACACACCTGAGTCCAACCATCCTAACGGCACCCACGGGCCCAACCTCAGCAGAGTATACCCACTGGCCCGGTCCCCCACAATTACATCCTTGGTCACAGGCCCCTCACTGCCCAGCCTTCTCCAACTGCACCCAAGGTCCCGGCCCCCACCAACTGCACACACGGGACATGCGCACAGCAAAGGGCCCCCTCCCACCCATCGCACACCCAACTTGCCCGCACGGCCCAAAGCCCCACCAACTGCTCCCACAGGCCCAGCCCCCACCGACTGTCCCCATGGGCCCTGACCCCACCATGGGGCTGACCCTCCACCAACTGCATCCAAGGCCCCCACCCCCCATTAACCGCACTCACGGACTTCGCCCCCAACAAAACCGCACGTACGGCCCACTTCCCAAACCAAAGGGCACCCATGGGCTCACCTCCCCACAACTGTGCCCTCGAGCACAGCCGCCCCCCCAACTCCACCCAAGGGCCTGGCCGGCCCCCAACTCCAACCACGGGCCCAACCCCACAAAACTACACCCACCGCACCAGCCCACCACCCACTGCACCCACGGGTCCAGCCTCCTCAAAGTACCCCCAAGGACAAAACCCCCTGGAGGGGATGGAGTTATGTTCCCCCCAAAACTCCCTGAAGCTTGAATTGTGTCCCCCAAGTTTCATGTATTCGCCCCTCAGCCCCCACTATGACTCTTAAGAGGGTGGGAAATCCTATTTTGGTCATTGAAACGTGGAGCCCTGAACAGGGGATTGGATTGCTGGACCTCGAAGTCGTGAACGAATTAAAGACGGTGCTCAGGGCCTGACTCGAAGGGCGTTCCAAGAAGACGAGAGTCTGCCTTTTGTTCTCTCTGCTCCCTCTGTTTCCATCACCGTCCAGTGTGAGAGCCCTGGGTCACTGTCACCAACACCAGATGGACTTTAGACGTCGCAGACTCAGAAACGGCAAGCGATAACTTTTGTTTCCTTTAGAAATTACCCAATTCCGAGGATTTTCTGCGAAGCCACGAAAACGGACTAATTCACCACCCTCCAAACTACACCCAAGGGCCCAGGCCCCACCCAACAGCACACACGGGCCAGCCAGCCGCAACGGGAACCACGGGCACAGAACCCTCTGGCCCAACCCTCCCCCGAATACACCCATGGACCCAGCACCCGCCAAACTACCCCCACGGGCCCAGCCCCTCCCAAGGTACCTCCATGGGCTCAGCAACCCAAAAAGGACATCCACAGGCCCAGGCCTAACCAACTACACCCATGGCCTTTACCCCCACACAACTGCACCCACGGGCCCAGCCCCACCCAACTGCACCCTCGGGCCAGCCAACCCCATCTGCAACCACGGGCACAGAACCCTCTGGCCCAACCCTCCCCCAAAGGCACCCATGGACCTAGCACCCGCCAACCTACCCCCACGGGCCCAGCCCCTCCCAAGGTACCCCCACAGACCAAGCACCCCCAAAGGTACACCCATGGACCTAAGCCTACTGAAACGCACATACGGTCCCAGACCCCACCCAAACGCCCCCACCGGCCCGGCCCCCACCAACTGTCCCCACGGGCCCAGCCCTCCCAACTAACCACATGGGCCCAGCCTCCACCCAGCTGCATGTATCTGACCAGGAAACACCCCAGCTACACACATGAGCCCAACCATCCTAACCGCACCCACGGGCCCAGACCCCAGCAAGTACACCCACGGTCAGCCATCCCCAGCTGCACCCAAAGCCACAGAACCCTCTGGCCTAGCCCTCCCTCAAATGCACCCATGGATCCAGCACCCGCCAAACTGCCCCCACGGGTCCAGCCCCTCCCAAGGTACCTCAATGGGCCCGGCAACCGAGAAAGGACACCCACAGGCCCAGGCCTAACCAACTACTCCCATGGCCTTTACCCCCACACAACTGCACCCACGGGCCCAGCCCCCACCCAACGGCATCTGTGGCGACCTCCCCCCACCGAAAGCACCCCATCGGCCTAGACACCCCCAAAGCACACCCACGTTCCCAACCCACACCCAACTGCACCCACCGGCCCAGCCCCCATTGAACTGCACCCATGGGGCCACTCCCCACCAAAGTACCCTCACAGGCCAAGCCTCCCTCAAAGTAAACCCAAGGACACATCCTCCTCAAAGTACAGCCAATGGCTTAGCCCCTATACGTCTGCACCCATGGCCAGGGCCTCCCCCACTGCACCCGCTGGCCCTACCTGCCACCAACTGCACTCACGGGACAAGCCTCCACAGAAGCGCAGCCACAGGCCCAGCCCCACCCAGAGCACGCCCATGCGCCCGGCCCCCACTCGAGTGCACGCAGGGGCCCAGCTCCCACCCGACTCTACCTACGTGTCCAGCCCCCACAAAGTACACCTGCGGGTCCAGCACCCCGCAAGTGCACTCGCGAATCCACCCCGCACCAACTGCACCCACAGGTCCAGACCCCCTCAATGCACGCACACGGGCCCTGCCCCTGCAAAGCACTACCGTGGGCTCAGCCCCCACCAAAGCACTACCACCGGCCAAGCTGCCCCCAACTGCAACCACGGGCCTAGCCCTCAGAAAGGTTCACCAATGGGCCCAGCTCCCACCAAACTGTACCCACAGACTCATATCGCTGAAAATGGAGCCATGGGTCCAGGCCCCCTGAAAATGCACCCATCAACCCAGCCCCACCCTATCTGCACCGACAACATGAGCCAACACCACCTACACCCACCGGTCCTGCACTCACCTCGCCAGGGCTTCTGTGTCTTTCAGAGAGCTGCCTGGCTGCTGGGCAAATGCCCTGCTTGAGAGGCATTTCAGAAAGGACCACTCGAATTACAAGGAAGAGGAGATGGACGTGGCGAAGCTCCTACAAGACGCGGCCCTTCCCTGGTCCTGCGGTTCCCTGCTCAGGACAGCCGACCCGGCTTAGGCCACTCCTACCTCTCCAAGAGCCCCCAGACCTCTGCTTCTACACGTGACTCCCTATGTGTCTGTCCCTAGGAATCTGTAACCAAGAACCAAACTGGGGTCTCAAGAAAGGAAAAAAGTTTCTATCAAGCAGAAGAGACGCTGTCTTACTTTTCGCCTGGGAAAATATACCCCAGTCCATTTTCCCACAACCAGTCTCTATACCACGTGGGCCCTCCCTCAAAACATGGTCCAGTCCTGTGCACAGCACTGAGACCCGGAGGCCATGGGAGTCTGCTAAAAACAGCCCTCCACATTCCCTGCTCTGAACTGGGTGCCCAAGGCGACCTCACTCTGACCTTGGAAAACCTCAACTCCCCTCCCGGGACTCTGTTTCCCCACTTGAAAAAGGATGAGGGTGGACTAGATGCCATCTTATCCTGTGCCCCCAAATGAGACAAAAACAGAGAGAGCAATATGCATCAAACTCTGGGATCTCCCGCCTGCCCGCGCAGCCAGGGCCCTTCACTGGAGCCTAACAAGGGCTTCGCGTTGTGGAGGGAACACAGGGGGCACGTGCATACTGGGGCAAGACGCTAGAGCTGAATCCTCCAAAGGATGATAATCCGGTCCAAGCCCCAGCCAGGCCTGACCCTTTCGGAGGCTGTTTACACACTTGGTCCCAGTCCCAGTGCCCAGTGGAGGACAACGGCCCACTCTTCAAACAGGACCAACCATGCAGGACCCCAGGGAGTCCTGGGGTTGGGGAAGAGTCTCTTGCCCTTACACCCCACAGGCGGGGCGTGCCACCCCTCTTTATCCCTTTCTCGGGTCTCCTCCCCAGGCTCTGCAGGACCCAGTCCCCAGGAGGGTGGGTTGAGCAGGTGCTAGACAGGCCTCTGACCCCTGGCTCCAGGCCAAAAGGAAAGTCCAAGGACCCAGGCATGGGGCCTCCCTCCCACCGGCCGCCAAGACGGGCAGGTGGGCCGCCTCCATATGGCCTCACTCAGGGGTCAGGTTAGTTCCTCGACCTCCACCTCAGCCAGGGACCCACACCCCACCAGCAAACCCAGGGCTTCAAACTTACAGACACCAAGATAGAAGCACCTCCGGGACACCTGGGGGACAGCTCTGCATGACAACCCACAGAGCCCTCCGACTCTTCGGGGACTTCACTCCCAAGCACTGCCACCAACACCACCAACTCCAGGCTTTCCTCTCACCTCCAGCGCCGTCCCTGCCAAGAAGGCCCCCCCTGGTCAGGGACTGCTCACCCCCAGGATCCTCCAAGTCCAGGCCTTCCATCCCACGGCCTTTGCTCCAGACTCTACGAACCGTGGCCTCAACCCCTCCTCCCCCGACACCCTGCTCCCCGGCTCCCGGCTCCCAGTCCACCTGGGCCCTGGCTCCCCGGTCCCCCAGACCTCCGGCTACCCGGCTCCCGGCTCCCCGGTGCCCCTAAGCCCCTGCTCCCTGGCTCCCGACTCCCCCCGACACTCGGCTCCGCGGTCCCCGGACCCACGGCTCCCGGCTCCTCTTTCCCCCGAACTCCGTCTACCTGGCTCCCGGCTCCCCGGTACCCCGACCCCCGGCTCCCTGGTGCCCCCCGACCCCCGGCCCCTCCTCACCGGTCGCGGAGTCTCCTCACAAACCGGCACCGCAAGCGCCAGCATCACGACCAGTGCAGCCGCCATACCGCCGTCCACATTCGGCAGCCAGCAGCCGCTGCAAATCTCCGTCCTCCCGCCGCACTGCTGGAAGCATCGGCGGGGGCGCGGCAGGGAGCGCGCACGCAGCGGGGCGTCGCGGGGCGGGGCCCGCAGGGGGCACTGGCTCCGGCCTGGAGAGGCGCCTCCAGCGTTGCTAGGAGACGGGGGCGGGGCCTGCCGGGATGAGCGGGAGCCTGGGGAGAAAGAAAAAGAAAACGTGATCAAAAACTGGTAGAGGGGGGCCGACCTCCCGTGGCTCACTCGGGAGAGTGCGGCGCTGGGAGCCCAGCGACCCCGTGTTCGGATCCTATACAGGGATGGCCTGTGCACTCCCTGCCTCAGCGCGGTGCGGGCGACAGCAGGCCAACGCTTGCCATCCCCTGGTGGCGATCCCCTTACCGGCGGTCATCTTAAAAATAAATAAATAAAAATAAATACAGAGTGGCTGAGGGCTGGCCCGTGGCTCACTCTGGAGAGTGTGGTGCTGATAACACCAAGGCTGCGGGTTTGGATCCTGTATAGGGATGGCCGGTTCGCTCACTGGCTGATCGTGGTGCTGACAACAGAAAGTCAAGGGTTAAGATCCCCTTACCGGTCATCTTTAACAAAAAAGAAAAGTCTTTGAAATGGTAAACTTTCTATAACAGAAAAAAATAGATTGCTCTTGGATTGGAAGAATCAACACAGTGAAAATGTCCATACTACCCAAAGTGATATACATATTCAATGCAATCCCCATCAAAATTCCAAAGACATTTTTCTCAGAAATGGAAAGAACTATCCAGACATTTATATGGAATCATAAAAGACCACGCATAGCCAAAGCAATGCTGAGCAAAAAAAATAAAGCTGGAGGCATAACACTACCTGACTTTAAGCTATACTACAAAGAACAATAACCAAAACAGTATGGTACTGGCATAAAAACAGACACACTGATCAATGGGATAGAATACAGAATCCAGAAATCAACCCACACACTTACTGCCATCTCATCTTTGACAAAGGCACCACGCCTATTCACTGGGGAAGGGACTGCCTCTTCAGTAAATGGTGCTGGGATAACTAGATATCCATATGCAGGAGAATGAAACTAGATCCATACCTCTCACCATATAGTAAAATCAACTCAAAATGGATTAAGGATTGAAATATACACCCTGAAACAATAAAACTTCTTAAAGAAAACATAGGAGAAACACTTCAGGAAATAGCACTGGACACAGACTTCATGAATACGACCCCAAAAGCACGGGCAACCAAAGGAAAAATAAACAAATGGGATTATATCAAACGAAAAAGCTTCTGCACAGCAAAAGAAACAATTAACAGAGTTAAAAGACAACCAACAGAATGGGAGAAAATATTTGCAAAATATACATCTGACAAAGGATTAATATCCAGAATATATAAGGAACTCAAACAACTTTACAAGAAAAAACAAGCAACCCAATTAAAAAATGGGCAAAAGAACCAAGTAGGCATTTCTCTCAGGAAGATATACAAATGGCCAACAGACATATGAAAAAATGCTCAACATCACTCAGCATCCGGGAAATGCAAATCAAAACCACACTGAGATACCATCTCACCCCAGTTAGGATGGCTAAAATCCAAAAGACTCTGAACGATAAATGCTGGCGAGGTTGCGCAGAAAAAGGAACTCTCATACATTGTTGGTGGGACTGCAAAATGGTGCAGCCTCTATGGAAAATGGTACAGAGGTTACTCAAACAATTGCAGATAGATCTACCATACGACCCAGCTATCCCACTGTTGGGAATATACCCAGAGGAATGGAAATCATCAAGTCGAAGGTATACCTGTTCCCCAATGTTCATCGCAGCACTCTTTACAATAGCCAAGAGTTGGAACCAGCCCAAATGTCCATCACTGGATGAGTGGATACGGAAAATGTGGTACATCTACACGATGGAATCCTACTCAGCTATAAAAACGAATGAAATACTGCCATTTGCAACATCATGGATGGACCTTGAGAGAATTATATTAAGTGAAACAAATCAGGCAGAGAAAGAGAAATACCACGTTCTCACTTATTGCTGGGAGATAAAAATTAATATATAAATTCACACACACACACACACACACACACACACACACACACACACACACACACACACACAAAATAACGGAGAGGGGAAGAAGATATAACAACCACAATTACTAGAAGTTGATACGACAAGCAAACAGAGGGGACATTGGTGGGGGGAGGGGGGAGGGGGGGAAGTTTTGGTGATGGGGAACAATAATCAGCCACAATGTATATCGACAAAATAAAATTAAAAAAAAAAAAAATCTTAAAAAAAAAAAAAATGAAGTCAGGAGCGAAGGATCTAATAAAAATACCTGGACGGCAGTTAGATTCAGAGAACGAGGAAGTGTCATGGGATGAGCATCCCGTGCAATGTTAGGACAACACCGAGGTCAAGGGTTCGGGTTCGGGTTCCCTACTGGCCAGCAGCCAAAATAATAATAATAACATTAAAAACATATGTAGCGCCCCGTGTCACATCAGTGATGCCCACGGCAAGAAGCCGCTCGGCACGCTGGCAGCTCTGCTCCGCATCGTGTCGGGATCTTCTACCAGGGCTTCGAAGAAGTCTATGGCCTGCACCGGGATGGCCCCCCTGCCTCAGGGGTGACGCACGAGTCCATCTCACTGCTCGGGGCTGGGAAGGCCGGGCTGGCAGGTCGGCTTCCTGGGCCACCTCTTCCTGGCCTTGACCAGGACCTGGCCCGTGGGATCGCACATCTGCCTGTATCGGTACGGCCAGGAGTTCGAGCAGCATCTGCTCAACTCTCTACTGAACTCGCTTCATTCTCGCTTTGGAGTTAGACCTCATGTCTCTACTGAACTTGCATGTGCGTTACACTTGGCGCGAGCCCGGCTTGGGTCTCTGGAGCTAGGCTGCACTCTCTCGATGGAACCTATATTTCTTCTCTGTTCTATTAAACTGGTTCTTTCTACCTGGAGTCTGCCCTTGAATTCCTTCCTGTGGCGGAGTCAAGAATCTGACAAGAGGACTGGGCCGGCTAAAAAGGACTATCTGGCCACCGCCACCCCCCACCACCACCACCCTGCTCAGACCCTACCTCCGACATCAGCTTCACTTAGTCTCATAGCTTAAAGTACCCGCTATATGACAGTGAACCCAAATTTACATCAATGGTCTTAACCCAGACCCCCACCAAAGTGCACCCACAGGCCAAGCCCCCACTGAACTGCACCCACGGGGCCAGTCCCCACCAAACTACCCCACAGGATAAGCCTCCCTCAAAGTAAACCAAAGGACACGTCCTCCCCAAAGTACACCCAAGGGCTCAGCCCCTACACGACTGCACCCACGGCCAGTGCCTCCCCCACTGCACCCACAAGCCCCACCTCCCACCAACTGCACTCACGGGACAAGCCCCCAACAAAGTGAACCCACGGGCCCCGTCCACACACAACTGCGTCAACAGGTCCAGGCCCCAACAACTGCAGCCACATTTCCAGCCCCCACCAAAGTGCACCCATGGGCCCAGCTCCCACCAAAGTGCATCCACAAACCCAACCCACACCAAAATGCACCCAGTACCCAGGCCCCAACCAACTGCACCCACGGGCAACGGCACCATCGGAGCTAGCCTCCGCCATAGAAACCCCACGGGCCCAGCCCCTCCCAACGTGACCCCATGGGTCCAAGCCCCACCAACTACCCGCACGCACCTAGCCCTCTCCCAGGTGCACGCAGGAGACCAGGAGCCCCGCCACCCCCCAGCTACACACCTGAGTCCAACCATCCTAACGGCACCCACGGGCCCAACCTCAGCAGAGTATACCCACTGGCCCGGTCCCCCACAATTACATCCTTGGTCACAGGCCCCTCACTGCCCAGCCTTCTCCAACTGCACCCAAGGTCCCGGCCCCCACCAACTGCACACACGGGACATGCGCACAGCAAAGGGCCCCCTCCCACCCATCGCACACCCAACTTGCCCGCACGGCCCAAAGCCCCACCAACTGCTCCCACAGGCCCAGCCCCCACCGACTGTCCCCATGGGCCCTGACCCCACCATGGGGCTGACCCTCCACCAACTGCATCCAAGGCCCCCACCCCCCATTAACCGCACTCACGGACTTCGCCCCCAACAAAACCGCACGTACGGCCCACTTCCCAAACCAAAGGGCACCCATGGGCTCACCTCCCCACAACTGTGCCCTCGAGCACAGCCGCCTCCCCAACTCCACCCAAGGGCCTGGCCGGCCCCCAACTCCAACCACGGGCCCAACCCCACAAAACTACACCCACCGCACCAGCCCACCACCCACTGCACCCACGGGTCCAGCCTCCTCAAAGTACCCCCAAGGACAAAACCCCCTGGAGGGGATGGAGTTATGTTCCCCCCAAAACTCCCTGAAGCTTGAATTGTGTCCCCCAAGTTTCATGTATTCGCCCCTCAGCCCCCACTATGACTCTTAAGAGGGTGGGAAATCCTATTTTGGTCATTGAAACGTGGAGCCCTGAACAGGGGATTGGATTGCTGGACCTCGAAGTAGTGAACGAATTAAAGACGGTGCTCAGGGCCTGACTCGAAGGGCGTTCCAAGAAGACGAGAGTCTGCCTTTTGTTCTCTCTGCTCTCTCTGTTTCCATCACCGTCCAGTGTGAGAGCCCTGGGTCACTGTCACCAACACCAGATGGACTTTAGACGTCGCAGACTCAGAAACGGCAAGCGATAACTTTTGTTTCCTTTAGAAATAACCCAATTCCGAGGATTTTCTGCGAAGCCACGAAAAGGGACTAATTCACCACCCTCCAAACTACACCCAAGGGCCCAGGCCCCACCCAACAGCACACACGGGCCAGCCAGCCGCAACGGGAACCACGGGCACAGAACCCTCTGGCCCAACCCTCCCCCGAATACACCCATGGACCCAGCACCCGCCAAACTGCCCCCACGGGTCCAGCCCCTCCCAAGGTACCTCAATGGGCCCGGCAACCGAGAAAGGACACCCACAGGCCCAGGCCTAACCAACTAATCCCATGGCCTTTACCCCCACACAACTGCACCCACGGGCCCAGCCCCCACCCAACGGCATCTGTGGCGACCTCCCCCCACCGAAAGCACCCCATCGGCCTAGACACCCCCAAAGCACACCCACGTTCCAACCCACACCCAACTGCACCCACCGGCCCAGGCCCCATTGAACTGCACCCATGGGGCCACTCCCCACCAAAGTACCCTCACAGGCCAAGCCTCCCTCAAAGTAAACCCAAGGACACATCCTCCTCAAAGTACAGCCAATGGCTTAGCCCCTATACGTCTGCACCCATGGCCAGGGCCTCCCCCACTGCACCCGCTGGTCCTACCTGCCACCAACTGCACTCACGGGACAAGCCTCCACAGAAGCGCAGCCACAGGCCCAGCCCCACCCAGAGCACGCCCATGCGCCCGGCCCCCACTCGAGTGCACGCAGGGGCCCAGCTCCCACCCGACTCTACCTACGTGTCCAGCCCCCACAAAGTACACCTGCGGGTCCAGCACCCCGCAAGTGCACTCGCGAATCCACCCCGCACCAACTGCACCCACAGGTCCAGACGCCCTCAATGCACGCACACGGGCCCTGCCCCTGCAAAGCACTACCGTGGGCTCAGCCCCCACCAAAGCACTACCACCGGCCCAGCTGCCCCCAACTGCAACCACGGGCCTAGCCCTCAGAAAGGTTCACCAATGGGCCCAGCTCCCACCAAACTGTACCCACAGACTCATATCGCTGAAAATGGAGCCATGGGTCCAGGCCCCCTGAAAATGCACCCATCAACCCAGCCCCACCCTATCTGCACCGACAACATGAGCCAACACCACCTACACCCACCGGTGCTGCACTCACCTCGCCAGGGCTTCTGTGTCTTTCAGAGAGCTGCCTGGCTGCTGGGCAAATGCCCTGCTTGAGAGGCATTTCAGAAAGGACCACTCGAATTACAAGGAAGAGGAGACGGACGTGGCGAAGCTCCTACAAGACGCGGCCCTTCCCTGGTCCTGCGGTTCCCTGCTCAGGACAGCCGACCCGGCTTAGGCCACTCCTACCTCTCCAAGAGCCCCCAGACCTCTGCTTCTACACGTGACTCCCTATGTGTCTGTCCCTAGGAATCTGTAACCAAGAACCAAACTGGGGTCTCAAGAAAGGAAAAAAGTTTCTATCAAGCAGAAGAGACGCTGTCTTACTTTTCGCCTGGGAAAATATACCCCAGTCCATTTTCCCACAACCAGTCTCTATACCACGTGTGCCCTCCCTCAAAACATGGTCCAGTCCTGTGCACAGCACTGAGACCCGGAGGCCATGGGAGTCTGCTAAAAACAGCCCTCCACATTCCCTGCTCTGAACTGGGTGCCCAAGGCGACCTCACTCTGACCTTGAAAAACCTCAACTCCCCTCCCGGGACTCTGTTTCCCCACTTGAAAAAGGATGAGGGTGGACTAGATGCCATCTTATCCTGTGCCCCCAAATGAGACAAAAACAGAGAGAGCAATATGCATCAAACTCTGGGATCTCCCGCCTGCCCGCGCAGCCAGGGCCCTTCACTGGAGCCTAACAAGGGCTTCGCGTTGTGGAGGGAACACAGGGGGCACGTGCATACTGGGGCAAGACGCTAGAGCTGAATCCTCCAAAGGATGATAATCCGGTCCAAGCCCCAGCCAGGCCTGACCCTTTCGGAGGCTGTTTACACACTTGGTCCCAGTCCCAGTGCCCAGTGGAGGACAACGGCCCACTCTTCAAACAGGACCAACCATGCAGGACCCCAGGGAGTCCTGGGGTTGGGGAAGAGTCTCTTGCCCTTACACCCCACAGGCGGGGCGTGCCACCCCTCTTTATCCCTTTCTCGGGTCTCCTCCCCAGGCTCTGCAGGACCCAGTCCCCAGGAGGGTGGGTTGAGCAGGTGCTAGACAGGCCTCTGACCCCTGGCTCCAGGCCAAAAGGAAAGTCCAAGGACCCAGGCATGGGGCCTCCCTCCCACCGGCCGCCAAGACGGGCAGGTGGGCCGCCTCCATATGGCCTCACTCAGGGGTCAGGTTAGTTCCTCGACCTCCACCTCAGCCAGGGACCCACACCCCACCAGCAAACCCAGGGCTTCACACTTACAGACACCAAGATAGAAGCACCTCCGGGACACCTGGGGGACAGCTCTGCATGACAACCCACAGAGCCCTCCGACTCTTCGGGGACTTTACTCCCAAGCACTGCCACCAACACCACCAACTCCAGGCTTTCCTCTCACCTCCAGCGCCGTCCCTGCCAAGAAGGCCCCCCCTGGTCAGGGACTGCTCACCCCCAGGATCCTCCAAGTCCAGGCCTTCCATCCCACGGCCTTTGCTCCAGACTCTACGAACCGTGGCCTCAACCCCTCCTCCCCCGACACCCTGCTCCCCGGCTCCCGGCTCCCAGTCCACCTGGGCCCTGGCTCCCCGGTCCCCCAGACCTCCGGCTACCCGGCTCCCGGCTCCCCGGTGCCCCTAAGCCCCTGCTCCCTGGCTCCCGACTCCCCCCGACACTCGGCTCCGCGGTCCCCGGACCCACGGCTCCCGGCTCCTCTTTCCCCCGAACTCCGTCTACCTGGCTCCCGGCTCCCCGGTACCCCGACCCCCGGCTCCCTGGTGCCCCCCGACCCCCGGCCCCTCCTCACCGGTCGCGGAGTCTCCTCACACACCGGCACCGCAAGCGCCAGCATCACGACCAGTGCAGCCGCCATACCGCCGTCCACGTTCGGCAGCCAGCAGCCGCTGCAAATCTCCGTCCTCCCGCCGCACTGCTGGAAGCATCGGCGGGGGCGCGGCAGGGAGCGCGCACGCAGGGGGGCGTCGCGGGGCGGGGCCCGCAGGGGGCACTGGCTCCCGCCTGGAGGGGCGCCTCCAGCGTTGCTAGGAGACGGGGGCGGGGCCTGCCGGGATGAGCGGGAGCCTGGGGAGAAAGAAAAAGAAAACGTGATCAAAAAGTGGTAGAGGGGGGCCGACCTCCCGTGGCTCACTCGGGAGAGCGCGGCGCTGGGAGCTGGGAGCCCAGCGACCCCGTGTTCGGATCCTATACAGGGATGGCCTGTGCACTCCCTGCCTCAGCGCGGTGCGGGCGACAGCAGGCCAACGCTTGCCATCCCCTGGTGGCGATCCCCTTACCGGCGGTCATCTTAAAAATAAATAAATAAAAATAAATACAGAGTGGCTGAGGGCTGGCCCGTGGCTCACTCTGGAGAGTGTGGTGCTGATAACACCAAGGCTGCGGGTTTGGATCCTGTATAGGGATGGCCGGTTCGCTCACTGGCTGATCGTGGTGCTGACAACAGAAAGTCAAGGGTTAAGATCCCCTTACCGGTCATCTTTAACAACAAAGAAAAGTCTTTGAAATGGTAAACTTTCTATAACAGAAAAAAATAGAATGCTCTTGGATTGGAAGAATCAACACAGTGAAAATGTCCATACTACCCAAAGTGATATACATATTCAATGCAATCCCCATCAAAATTCCAAAGACATTTTTCTCAGAAATGGAAAGAACTATCCAGACATTTATATGGAATCATAAAAGACCACGCATAGCCAAAGCAATGCTGAGCAAAAAAAATAAAGCGGGAGGCATAACACTACCTGACTTTAAGCTATACTACAAAGAACAATAACCAAAACAGTATGGTACTGGCATAAAAACAGACACACTGATCAATGGGATAGAATCCAGAATCCAGAAATCAACCCACACACTTACTGCCATCTCATCTTTGACAAAGGCACCACGCCTATTCACTGGGGAAGGGACTGCCTCTTCAGTAAATGGTGCTGGGATAACTAGATATCCATATGCAGGAGAATGAAACTAGATCCATACCTCTCACCATATAGTAAAATCAACTCAAAATGGATTAAGGATTGAAATATACACCCTGAAACAATAAAACTTCTTAAAGAAAACATAGGAGAAACACTTCAGGAAATAGCACTGGACACAGACTTCATGAATACGACCCCAAAAGCACGGGCAACCAAAGGAAAAATAAACAAATGGGATTATATCAAACTAAACAGCTTCTGCACAGCAAAAGAAACAATTAACAGAGTTAAAAGACAACCAACAGAATGGGAGAAAATATTTGCAAAATATACATCTGACAAAGGATTAATATCCAGAATATATAAGGAACTCAAACAACTTTACAAGAAACAACAAGCAACCCAATTAAAAAATGGGCAAAAGAACCAAGTAGGCATTTCTCTCAGGAAGATATACAAATGGCCAACAGACATATGAAAAAGTGCTCAACATCACTCAGCATCCGGGAAATGCAAATCAAAACCACACTGAGATACCATCTCACCCCAGTTAGGATGGCTAAAATCCAAAAGACTCTGAACGATAAATGCTGGCGAGGTTGCGCAGAAAAAGGAACTCTCATACATTGTTGGTGGGACTGCAAAATGGTGCAGCCTCTATGGAAAATGGTACAGAGGTTACTCAAACAATTGCAGATAGATCTACCATACGACCCAGCTATCCCACTGTTGGGAATATACCCAGAGGAATGGAAATCATCAAGTCGAAGGTATACCTGTTCCCCAATGTTCATCGCAGCACTCTTTACAATAGCCAAGAGTTGGAACCAGCCCAAATGTCCATCACTGGATGAGTGGATACGGAAAATGTGGTACATCTACACGATGGAATACTACTCAGCTATAAAAACGAATGAAATACTGCCATTTGCAACAACATGGATGGACCTTGAGAGAATTATATTAAGTGAAACAAGTCAGGCAGAGAAAGAGAAATACCACATGTTCTCACTTATTGCTGGGAGATAAAAATTAATATATAAATTCACACACACACACACACACACACACACACACACACACACACACACACACAAAATAACGGAGAGGGGAAGAAGATATAACAACCACAATTACTAGAAGTTGATACGACAAGCAAACAGAGGGGACATTGGTGGGGGGAGGGGAGAGGGGGGAAGTTTTGGTGATGGGGAACAATAATCAGCCACAATGTATATCGACAAAATAAAATTTAAAAAAAAAAAAATCTTAAAAAAAAAAAAAAATGAAGTCAGGAGCGAAGGATCTAATAAAAATACCTGGACGGCAGTTAGATTCAGAGAACGAGGAAGTGTCATGGGATGAGCATCCCGTGCAATGTTAGGACAACACCGAGGTCAAGGGTTCGGGTTCGGGTTCCCTACTGGCCAGCAGCCAAAATAATAATAATAACATTAAAAACATATGTAGCGCCCCGTGTCACATCAGTGATGCCCACGGCAAGAAGCCGCTCGGCACGCTGGCAGCTCTGCTCCGCATCGTGTCGGGATCTTCTACCAGGGCTTCGAAGAAGTCTATGGCCTGCACCGGGATGGCCCCCCTGCCTCAGGGGTGACGCACGAGTCCATCTCACTGCTCGGGGCTGGGAAGGCCGGGCTGGCAGGTCGGCTTCCTGGGCCACCTCTTCCTGGCCTTGACCAGGACCTGGCCCGTGGGATCGCACATCTGCCTGTATCGGCACGGCCAGGAGTTCGAGCAGCATCTGCTCAACTCTCTACTGAACTCGCTTCATTCTCGCTTTGGAGTTAGACCTCATGTCTCTACTGAACTTGCATGTGCGTTACACTTGGCGCGAGCCCGGCTTGGGTCTCTGGAGCTAGGCTGCACTCTCTCGATGGAACCTATATTTCTTCTCTGTTCTATTAAACTGGTTCTTTCTACCTGGAGTCTGCCCTTGAATTCCTTCCTGTGGCGGAGTCAAGAACCTGACAAGAGGACTGGGCCGGCTAAAAAGGACTGTCTGGCCACCGCCACCCCCCCCCCCACCACCCCGCTCAGACCCTACCTCCGACATCAGCTTCACTTAGTCTCATAGCTTAAAGTACCCGCTATATGACAGTGAACCCAAATTGACATCAATGGTCTTAACCCAGACCCCCACACCAAAGTGCACCCACAGGCCAAGCCCCCACTGAACTGCACCCACGGGGCCAGTCCCCACCAAACTACCCCACAGGACAAGCCTCCCTCAAAGTAAACCAAAGGACACGTCCTCCCCAAAGTACACCCAAGGGCTCAGCCCCTACACGACTGCACCCACGGCCAGTGCCTCCCCCACTGCACCCACAAGCCCCACCTCCCACCAACTGCACTCACGGGACAAGCCCCCAACAAAGTGAACCCACGGGCCCCGTCCACACACAACTGCGTCAACAGGTCCAGGCCCCAACAACTGCAGCCACATTTCCAGCCCCCACCAAAGTGCACCCATGGGCCCAGCTCCCACCAAAGTGCATCCACAAACCCAACCCACACCAAAATGCACCCAGTACCCAGGCCCCAACCAACTGCACCCACGGGCAACGGCACCATCGGAGCTAGCCTCCGCCATAGAAACCCCACGGGCCCAGCCCCTCCCAACGTGACCCCATGGGTCCAAGCCCCACCAACTACCCGCACGCACCTAGCCCCCTCCCAGGTGCACGCAGGAGACCAGGAGCCCCGCCACCCCCCAGCTACACACCTGAGTCCAACCATCCTAACGGCACCCACGGGCCCAACCTCAGCAGAGTATACCCACTGGCCCGGTCCCCCACAATTACATCCTTGGTCACAGGCCCCTCACTGCCCAGCCTTCTCCAACTGCACCCAAGGTCCCGGCCCCCACCAACTGCACACACGGGACACGCGCACAGCAAAGGGCCCCCTCCCACCCATCGCACACCCAACTTGCCCGCACGGCCCAAAGCCCCACCAACTGCTCCCACAGGCCCAGCCCCCACCGACTGTCCCCATGGGCCCTGACCCCACCATGGGGCTGACCCTCCACCAACTGCATCCAAGGCCCCCACCCCCCATTAACCGCACTCACGGACTTCGCCCCCAACAAAACCGCACGTACGGCCCACTTCCCAAACCAAAGGGCACCCATGGGCTCACCTCCCCACAACTGTGCCCTCGAGCACAGCCGCCCCCCCAACTCCACCCAAGGGCCTGGCCGGCCCCCAACTCCAACCACGGGCCCAACCCCACAAAACTACACCCACCGCACCAGCCCACCACCCACTGCACCCACGGGTCCAGCCTCCTCAAAGTACCCCCAAGGACAAAACCCCCTGGAGGGGATGGAGTTATGTTCCCCCCAAAACTCCCTGAAGCTTGAATTGTGTCCCCCAAGTTTCATGTATTCGCCCCTCAGCCCCCACTATGACTCTTAAGAGGGTGGGAAATCCTATTTTGGTCATTGAAAGGTGGAGCCCTGAACAGGGGATTGGATTGCTGGACCTCGAAGTAGTGAACGAATTAAAGACGGTGCTCAGGGCCTGACTCGAAGGGCGTTCCAAGAAGACGAGAGTCTGCCTTTTGTTCTCTCTGCTCTCTCTGTTTCCATCACCGTCCAGTGTGAGAGCCCTGGGTCACTGTCACCAACACCAGATGGACTTTAGACGTCGCAGACTCAGAAACGGCAAGCGATAACTTTTGTTTCCTTTAGAAATAACCCAATTCCGAGGATTTTCTGCGAAGCCACGAAAACGGACTAATTCACCACCCTCCAAACTACACCCAAGGGCCCAGGCCCCACCCAACAGCACACACGGGCCAGCCAGCCGCAACGGGAACCACGGGCACAGAACCCTCTGGCCCAACCCTCCCCCGAATACACCCATGGACCCAGCACCCGCCAAACTACCCCCACGGGCCCAGCCCCTCCCAAGGTACCTCCATGGGCTCAGCAACCCAAAAAGGACATCCACAGGCCCAGGCCTAACCAACTACACCCATGGCCTTTACCCCCACACAACTGCACCCACGGGCCTAGCCCCACCCAACTGCACCCTCGGGCCAGCCAACCCCATCTGCAACCACGGGCACAGAACCCTCTGGCCCAACCCTCCCCAACATGCACCCATGGACCCAGCAACCGCCAAACTACCCCCATGGGCCCAGCCCCTCCCAAGGTACCTCAATGGGCCCGGCAAACGAGAAAGGACAGCCACAGGCCCAGGCCTAACCAACTACACCCATGGCCTTTACCCCCACACAACTGAACCCACGGGCCCAGCCCCACCCAACTGCACCCTCGGGCCAGCCAGCCCCATCTGCAACCACGGGCACAGAACCCTCTGGCCCAACCCTCCCCCAAAGGCACCCATGGACCTAGCACCCGCCAACCTACCCCCACGGGCCCAGCCCCTCCCAAGGTACCCCCACAGACCAAGCACCCCCAAAGGTACACCCATGGACCTAAGCCTACTGAAACGCACATACGGTCCCAGACCCCACCCAAACGCCCCCACCGGCCCGGCCCCCACCAACTGTCCCCACGGGCCCAGCCCTCCCAACTAACCACATGGGCCCAGCCTCCACCCAGCTGCATGTATCTGACCAGGAAACACCCCAGCTACACACATGAGCCCAACCATCCTAACCGCACCCACGGGCCCAGACCCCAGCAAGTACACCCACGGTCAGCCATCCCCAGCTGCACCCAAAGCCACAGAACCCTCTGGCCTAGCCCTCCCTCAAATGCACCCATGGATCCAGCACCCGCCAAACTGCCCCCACGGGTCCAGCCCCTCCCAAGGTACCTCAATGGGCCCGGCAACCGAGAAAGGACACCCACAGGCCCAGGCCTAACCAACTACTCCCATGGCCTTTACCCCCACACAACTGCACCCACGGGCCCAGCCCCCACCCAACGGCATCTGTGGCGACCTCCCCCCACCGAAAGCACCCCATCGGCCTAGACACCCCCAAAGCACACCCACGTTCCAACCCACACCCAACTGCACCCACCGGCCCAGCCCCCATTGAACTGCACCCATGGGGCCACTCCCCACCAAAGTACCCTCACAGGCCAAGCCTCCCTCAAAGTAAACCCAAGGACACATCCTCCTCAAAGTACAGCCAATGGCTTAGCCCCTATACGTCTGCACCCATGGCCAGGGCCTCCCCCACTGCACCCGCTGGCCCTACCTGCCACCAACTGCACTCACGGGACAAGCCTCCACAGAAGCGCAACCACAGGCCCAGCCCCACCCAGAGCACGCCCATGCGCCCGGCCCCCACTCGAGTGCACGCAGGGGCCCAGCTCCCACCCGACTCTACCTACGTGTCCAGCCCCCACAAAGTACACCTGCGGGTCCAGCACCCCGCAAGTGCACTCGCGAATCCACCCCGCACCAACTGCACCCACAGGTCCAGACCCCCTCAATGCACGCACACGGGCCCTGCCCCTGCAAAGCACTACCGTGGGCTCAGCCCCCACCAAAGCACTACCACCGGCCCAGCTGCCCCCAACTGCAACCACGGGCTTAGCCCTCAGAAAGGTTCACCAATGGGCCCAGCTCCCACCAAACTGTACCCACAGACTCATATCGCTGAAAATGGAGCCATGGGTCCAGGCCCCCTGAAAATGCACCCATCAACCCAGCCCCACCCTATCTGCACCGACAACATGAGCCAACACCACCTACACCCACCGGTCCTGCACTCACCTCGCCAGGGCTTCTGTGTCTTTCAGAGAGCTGCCTGGCTGCTGGGCAAATGCCCTGCTTGAGAGGCATTTCAGAAAGGACCACTCGAATTACAAGGAAGAGGAGATGGACGTGGCGAAGCTCCTACAAGACGCGGCCCTTCCCTGGTCCTGCGGTTCCCTGCTCAGGACAGCCGACCCGGCTTAGGCCACTCCTACCTCTCCAAGAGCCCCCAGACCTCTGCTTCTACACGTGACTCCCTATGTGTCTGTCCCTAGGAATCTGTAACCAAGAACCAAACTGGGGTCTCAAGAAAGGAAAAAAGTTTCTATCAAGCAGAAGAGACGCTGTCTTACTTTTCGCCTGGGAAAATATACCCCAGTCCATTTTCCCACAACCAGTCTCTATACCACGTGTGCCCTCCCTCAAAACATGGTCCAGTCCTGTGCACAGCACTGAGACCCGGAGGCCATGGGAGTCTGCTAAAAACAGCCCTCCACATTCCCTGCTCTGAACTGGGTGCCCAAGGCGACCTCACTCTGACCTTGAAAAACCTCAACTCCCCTCCCGGGACTCTGTTTCCCCACTTGAAAAAGGATGAGGGTGGACTAGATGCCATCTTATCCTGTGCCCCCAAATGAGACAAAAACAGAGAGAGCAATATGCATCAAACTCTGGGATCTCCCGCCTGCCCGCGCAGCCAGGGCCCTTCACTGGAGCCTAACAAGGGCTTCGCGTTGTGGAGGGAACACAGGGGGCACGTGCATACTGGGGCAAGACGCTAGAGCTGAATCCTCCAAAGGATGATAATCCGGTCCAAGCCCCAGCCAGGCCTGACCCTTTCGGAGGCTGTTTACACACTTGGTCCCAGTCCCAGTGCCCAGTGGAGGACAACGGCCCACTCTTCAAACAGGACCAACCATGCAGGACCCCAGGGAGTCCTGGGGTTGGGGAAGAGTCTCTTGCCCTTACACCCCACAGGCGGGGCGTGCCACCCCTCTTTATCCCTTTCTCGGGTCTCCTCCCCAGGCTCTGCAGGACCCAGTCCCCAGGAGGGTGGGTTGAGCAGGTGCTAGACAGGCCTCTGACCCCTGGCTCCAGGCCAAAAGGAAAGTCCAAGGACCCAGGCATGGGGCCTCCCTCCCACCGGCCGCCAAGACGGGCAGGTGGGACGCCTCCATATGGCCTCACTCAGGGGTCAGGTTAGTTCCTCGACCTCCACCTCAGCCAGGGACCCACACCCCACCAGCAAACCCAGGGCTTCACACTTACAGACACCAAGATAGAAGCACCTCCGGGACACCTGGGGGACAGCTCTGCATGACAACCCACAGAGCCCTCCGACTCTTCGGGGACTTCACTCCCAAGCACTGCCACCAACACCACCAACTCCAGGCTTTCCTCTCACCTCCAGCGCCGTCCCTGCCAAGAAGGCCCCCCCTGGTCAGGGACTGCTCACCCCCAGGATCCTCCAAGTCCAGGCCTTCCATCCCACGGCCTTTGCTCCAGACTCTACGAACCGTGGCCTCAACCCCTCCTCCCCCGACACCCTGCTCCCCGGCTCCCGGCTCCCAGTCCACCTGGGCCCTGGCTCCCCGGTCCCCCAGACCTCCGGCTACCCGGCTCCCGGCTCCCCGGTGCCCCTAAGCCCCTGCTCCCTGGCTCCCGACTCCCCCCGACACTCGGCTCCGCGGTCCCCGGACCCACGGCTCCCGGCTCCTCTTTCCCCCGAACTCCGTCTACCTGGCTCCCGGCTCCCCGGTACCCCGACCCCCGGCTCCCTGGGGCCCCCCGACCCCCGGCCCCTCCTCACCGGTCGCGGAGTCTCCTCACACACCGGCACCGCAAGCGCCAGCATCACGACCAGTGCAGCCGCCATACCGCCGTCCACATTCGGCAGCCAGCAGCCGCTGCAAATCTCCGTCCTCCCGCCGCACTGCTGGAAACATCGGCGGGGGCGCGGCAGGGAGCGCGCACGCAGCGGGGCGTCGCGGGGCGGGGCCCGCAGGGGGCACTGGCTCCGGCCTGGAGAGGCGCCTCCAGCGTTGCTAGGAGACGGGGGCGGGGCCTGCCGGGATGAGCGGGAGCCTGGGGAGAAAGAAAAAGAAAACGTGATCAAAAACTGGTAGAGGGGGGCCGACCTCCCGTGGCTCACTCGGGAGAGTGCGGCGCTGGGAGCCCAGCGACCCCGTGTTCGGATCCTATACAGGGATGGCCTGTGCACTCACTGCCTCAGCGCGGTGCGGGCGACAGCAGGCCAACGCTTGCCATCCCCTGGTGGCGATCCCCTTACCGGCGGTCATCTTAAAAATAAATAAATAAAAATAAATACAGAGTGGCTGAGGGCTGGCCCGTGGCTCACTCTGGAGAGTGTGGTGCTGATAAAACAAGGCTGCGGGTTTGGATCCTGTATAGGGATGGCCGGTTTGCTCACTGGCTGATCGTGGTGCTGACAACAGAAAGTCAAGGGTTAAGATCCCCTTACCGGTCATCTTTAACAAAAAAGAAAAGTCTTTGAAATGGTAAACTTTCTATAACAGAAAAAAATAGATTGCTCTTGGATTGGAAGAATCAACACAGTGAAAATGTCCATACTACCCAAAGTGATATACATATTCAATGCAATCCCCATCAAAATTCCAAAGACATTTTTCTCAGAAATGGAAAGAACTATCCAGACATTTATATGGAATCATAAAAGACCACGCATAGCCAAAGCAATGCTGAGCAAAAAAAATAAAGCTGGAGGCATAACACTACCTGACTTTAAGCTATACTACAAAGAACAATAACCAAAACAGTATGGTAATGGCATAAAAACAGACACACTGATCAATGGGATAGAATACAGAATCCAGAAATCAACCCACACACTTACTGCCATCTCATCTTTGACAAAGGCACCACGCCTATTCACTGGGGAAGGGACTGCCTCTTCAGTAAATGGTGCTGGGATAACTAGATATCCATATGCAGGAGAATGAAACTAGATCCATACCTCTCACCATATAGTAAAATCAACTCAAAATGGATTAAGGATTTAAATATACACCCTGAAACAATAAAACTTCTTAAAGAAAACATAGGAGAAACACTTCAGGAAATAGCACTGGACACAGACTTCATGAATACGACCCCAAAAGCACGGGCAACCAAAGGAAAAATAAACAAATGGGATTATATCAAACTAAAAAGCTTCTGCACAGCAAAAGAAACAATTAACAGAGTTAAAAGACAACCAACAGAATGGGAGAAAATATTTGCAAAATATACATCTGACAAAGGATTAATATCCAGAATATATAAGGAACTCAAACAACTTTACAAGAAACAACAAGCAACCCAATTAAAAAATGGGCAAAAGAACCAAGTAGGCATTTCTCTCAGGAAGATATACAAATGGCCAACAGACATATGAAAAAATGCTCAACATCACTCAGCATCCGGGAAATGCAAATCAAAACCACACTGAGATACCATCTCACCCCAGTTAGGATGGCTAAAATCCAAAAGACTCTGAACGATAAATGCTGGCGAGGTTGCGCAGAAAAAGGAACTCTCATACATTGTTGGTGGGACTGCAAAATGGTGCAGCCTCTATGGAAAATGGTACAGAGGTTACTCAAACAATTGCAGATAGATCTACCATACGACCCAGCTATCCCACTGTTGGGAATATACCCAGAGGAATGGAAATCATCAAGTCGAAGGTATACCTGTTCCCCAATGTTCATCGCAGCACTCTTTACAATAGCCAAGAGTTGGAACCAGCCCAAATGTCCATCACTGGATGAGTGGATACGGAAAATGTGGTACATCTACACGATGGAATCCTACTCAGCTATAAAAACGAATGAAATACTGCCATTTGCAACATCATGGATGGACCTTGAGAGAATTATATTAAGTGAAACAAGTCAGGCAGAGAAAGAGAAATACCACGTTCTCACTTATTGCTGGGAGATAAAAATTAATATATAAATTCACACACACACACACACACACACACACACACACACACACACAAAATAACGGAGAGGGGAAGAAGATATAACAACCACAATTACTAGAAGTTGATACGACAAGCAAACAGAGGGGACATTGGTGGGGGGAGGGGGGAGGGGGGGAAGTTTTGGTGATGGGGAACAATAATCAGCCACAATGTATATCGACAAAATAAAATTAAAAAAAAAAAAAATCTTAAAAAAAAAAAAAATGAAGTCAGGAGCGAAGGATCTAATAAAAATACCTGGACGGCAGTTAGATTCAGAGAACGAGGAAGTGTCATGGGATGAGCATCCCGTGCAATGTTAGGACAACACCGAGGTCAAGGGTTCGGGTTCGGGTTCCCTACTGGCCAGCAGCCAAAATAATAATAATAACATTAAAAACATATGTAGCGCCCCGTGTCACATCAGTGATGCCCACGGCAAGAAGCCGCTCGGCACGCTGGCAGCTCTGCTCCGCATCGTGTCGGGATCTTCTACCAGGGCTTCGAAGAAGTCTATGGCCTGCACCGGGATGGCCCCCCTGCCTCAGGGGTGACGCACGAGTCCATCTCACTGCTCGGGGCTGGGAAGGCCGGGCTGGCAGGTCGGCTTCCTGGGCCACCTCTTCCTGGCCTTGACCAGGACCTGGCCCGTGGGATCGCACATCTGCCTGTATCGGTACGGCCAGGAGTTCGAGCAGCATCTGCTCAACTCTCTACTGAACTCGCTTCATTCTCGCTTTGGAGTTAGACCTCATGTCTCTACTGAACTTGCATGTGCGTTACACTTGGCGCGAGCCCGGCTTGGGTCTCTGGAGCTAGGCTGCACTCTCTCGATGGAACCTATATTTCTTCTCTGTTCTATTAAACTGGTTCTTTCTACCTGGAGTCTGCCCTTGAATTCCTTCCTGTGGCGGAGTCAAGAATCTGACAAGAGGACTGGGCCGGCTAAAAAGGACTATCTGGCCACCGCCACCCCCCACCACCACCACCCTGCTCAGACCCTACCTCCGACATCAGCTTCACTTAGTCTCATAGCTTAAAGTACCCGCTATATGACAGTGAACCCAAATTTACATCAATGGTCTTAACCCAGACCCCCACCAAAGTGCACCCACAGGCCAAGCCCCCACTGAACTGCACCCACGGGGCCAGTCCCCACCAAACTACCCCACAGGATAAGCCTCCCTCAAAGTAAACCAAAGGACACGTCCTCCCCAAAGTACACCCAAGGGCTCAGCCCCTACACGACTGCACCCACGGCCAGTGCCTCCCCCACTGCACCCACAAGCCCCACCTCCCACCAACTGCACTCACGGGACAAGCCCCCAACAAAGTGAACCCACGGGCCCCGTCCACACACAACTGCGTCAACAGGTCCAGGCCCCAACAACTGCAGCCACATTTCCAGCCCCCACCAAAGTGCACCCATGGGCCCAGCTCCCACCAAAGTGCATCCACAAACCCAACCCACACCAAAATGCACCCAGTACCCAGGCCCCAACCAACTGCACCCACGGGCAACGGCACCATCGGAGCTAGCCTCCGCCATAGAAACCCCACGGGCCCAGCCCCTCCCAACGTGACCCCATGGGTCCAAGCCCCACCAACTACCCGCACGCACCTAGCCCCCTCCCAGGTGCACGCAGGAGACCAGGAGCCCCGCCACCCCCCAGCTACACACCTGAGTCCAACCATCCTAACGGCACCCACGGGCCCAACCTCAGCAGAGTATACCCACTGGCCCGGTCCCCCACAATTACATCCTTGGTCACAGGCCCCTCACTGCCCAGCCTTCTCCAACTGCACCCAAGGTCCCGGCCCCCACCAACTGCACACACGGGACACGCGCACAGCAAAGGGCCCCCTCCCACCCATCGCACACCCAACTTGCCCGCACGGCCCAAAGCCCCACCAACTGCTCCCACAGGCCCAGCCCCCACCGACTGTCCCCATGGGCCCTGACCCCACCATGGGGCTGACCCTCCACCAACTGCATCCAAGGCCCCCACCCCCCATTAACCGCACTCACGGACTTCGCCCCCAACAAAACCGCACGTACGGCCCACTTCCCAAACCAAAGGGCACCCATGGGCTCACCTCCCCACAACTGTGCCCTCGAGCACAGCCGCCCCCCCAACTCCACCCAAGGGCCTGGCCGGCCCCCAACTCCAACCACGGGCCCAACCCCACAAAACTACACCCACCGCACCAGCCCACCACCCACTGCACCCACGGGTCCAGCCTCCTCAAAGTACCCCCAAGGACAAAACCCCCTGGAGGGGATGGAGTTATGTTCCCCCCAAAACTCCCTGAAGCTTGAATTGTGTCCCCCAAGTTTCATGTATTCGCCCCTCAGCCCCCACTATGACTCTTAAGAGGGTGGGAAATCCTATTTTGGTCATTGAAACGTGGAGCCCTGAACAGGGGATTGGATTGCTGGACCTCGAAGTAGTGAACGAATTAAAGACGGTGCTCAGGGCCTGACTCGAAGGGCGTTCCAAGAAGACGAGAGTCTGCCTTTTGTTCTCTCTGCTCTCTCTGTTTCCATCACCGTCCAGTGTGAGAGCCCTGGGTCACTGTCACCAACACCAGATGGACTTTAGACGTCGCAGACTCAGAAACGGCAAGCGATAACTTTTGTTTCCTTTAGAAATTACCCAATTCCGAGGATTTTCTGCGAAGCCACGAAAACGGACTAATTCACCACCCTCCAAACTACACCCAAGGGCCCAGGCCCCACCCAACAGCACACACGGGCCAGCCAGCCGCAACGGGAACCACGGGCACAGAACCCTCTGGCCCAACCCTCCCCCGAATACACCCATGGACCCAGCACCCGCCAAACTACCCCCACGGGCCCAGCCCCTCCCAAGGTACCTCCATGGGCTCAGCAACCCAAAAAGGACATCCACAGGCCCAGGCCTAACCAACTACACCCATGGCCTTTACCCCCACACAACTGCACCCACGGGCCCAGCCCCACCCAACTGCACCCTCGGGCCAGCCAACCCCATCTGCAACCACGGGCACAGAACCCTCTGGCCCAACCCTCCCCCAAAGGCACCCATGGACCTAGCACCCGCCAACCTACCCCCACGGGCCCAGCCCCTCCCAAGGTACCCCCACAGACCAAGCACCCCCAAAGGTACACCCATGGACCTAAGCCTACTGAAACGCACATACGGTCCCAGACCCCACCCAAACGCCCCCACCGGCCCGGCCCCCACCAACTGTCCCCACGGGCCCAGCCCTCCCAACTAACCACATGGGCCCAGCCTCCACCCAGCTGCATGTATCTGACCAGGAAACACCCCAGCTACACACATGAGCCCAACCATCCTAACCGCACCCACGGGCCCAGACCCCAGCAAGTACACCCACGGTCAGCCATCCCCAGCTGCACCCAAAGCCACAGAACCCTCTGGCCTAGCCCTCCCTCAAATGCACCCATGGATCCAGCACCCGCCAAACTGCCCCCACGGGTCCAGCCCCTCCCAAGGTACCTCAATGGGCCCGGCAACCGAGAAAGGACACCCACAGGCCCAGGCCTAACCAACTACTCCCATGGCCTTTACCCCCACACAACTGCACCCACGGGCCCAGCCCCCACCCAACGGCATCTGTGGCGACCTCCCCCCACCGAAAGCACCCCATCGGCCTAGACACCCCCAAAGCACACCCACGTTCCCAACCCACACCCAACTGCACCCACCGGACCAGCCCCCATTGAACTGCACCCATGGGGCCACTCCCCACCAAAGTACCCTCACAGGCCAAGCCTCCCTCAAAGTAAACCCAAGGACACATCCTCCTCAAAGTACAGCCAATGGCTTAGCCCCTATACGTCTGCACCCATGGCCAGGGCCTCCCCCACTGCACCCGCTGGCCCTACCTGCCACCAACTGCACTCACGGGACAAGCCTCCACAGAAGCGCAGCCACAGGCCCAGCCCCACCCAGAGCACGCCCATGCGCCCGGCCCCCACTCGAGTGCACGCAGGGGCCCAGCTCCCACCCGACTCTACCTACGTGTCCAGCCCCCACAAAGTACACCTGCGGGTCCAGCACCCCGCAAGTGCACTCGCGAATCCACCCCGCACCAACTGCACCCACAGGTCCAGACCCCCTCAATGCACGCACACGGGCCCTGCCCCTGCAAAGCACTACCGTGGGCTCAGCCCCCACCAAAGCACTACCACCGGCCAAGCTGCCCCCAACTGCAACCACGGGCCTAGCCCTCAGAAAGGTTCACCAATGGGCCCAGCTCCCACCAAACTGTACCCACAGACTCATATCGCTGAAAATGGAGCCATGGGTCCAGGCCCCCTGAAAATGCACCCATCAACCCAGCCCCACCCTATCTGCACCGACAACATGAGCCAACACCACCTACACCCACCGGTCCTGCACTCACCTCGCCAGGGCTTCTGTGTCTTTCAGAGAGCTGCCTGGCTGCTGGGCAAATGCCCTGCTTGAGAGGCATTTCAGAAAGGACCACTCGAATTACAAGGAAGAGGAGATGGACGTGGCGAAGCTCCTACAAGACGCGGCCCTTCCCTGGTCCTGCGGTTCCCTGCTCAGGACAGCCGACCCGGCTTAGGCCACTCCTACCTCTCCAAGAGCCCCCAGACCTCTGCTTCTACACGTGACTCCCTATGTGTCTGTCCCTAGGAATCTGTAACCAAGAACCAAACTGGGGTCTCAAGAAAGGAAAAAAGTTTCTATCAAGCAGAAGAGACGCTGTCTTACTTTTCGCCTGGGAAAATATACCCCAGTCCATTTTCCCACAACCAGTCTCTATACCACGTGGGCCCTCCCTCAAAACATGGTCCAGTCCTGTGCACAGCACTGAGACCCGGAGGCCATGGGAGTCTGCTAAAAACAGCCCTCCACATTCCCTGCTCTGAACTGGGTGCCCAAGGCGACCTCACTCTGACCTTGGAAAACCTCAACTCCCCTCCCGGGACTCTGTTTCCCCACTTGAAAAAGGATGAGGGTGGACTAGATGCCATCTTATCCTGTGCCCCCAAATGAGACAAAAACAGAGAGAGCAATATGCATCAAACTCTGGGATCTCCCGCCTGCCCGCGCAGCCAGGGCCCTTCACTGGAGCCTAACAAGGGCTTCGCGTTGTGGAGGGAACACAGGGGGCACGTGCATACTGGGGCAAGACGCTAGAGCTGAATCCTCCAAAGGATGATAATCCGGTCCAAGCCCCAGCCAGGCCTGACCCTTTCGGAGGCTGTTTACACACTTGGTCCCAGTCCCAGTGCCCAGTGGAGGACAACGGCCCACTCTTCAAACAGGACCAACCATGCAGGACCCCAGGGAGTCCTGGGGTTGGGGAAGAGTCTCTTGCCCTTACACCCCACAGGCGGGGCGTGCCACCCCTCTTTATCCCTTTCTCGGGTCTCCTCCCCAGGCTCTGCAGGACCCAGTCCCCAGGAGGGTGGGTTGAGCAGGTGCTAGACAGGCCTCTGACCCCTGGCTCCAGGCCAAAAGGAAAGTCCAAGGACCCAGGCATGGGGCCTCCCTCCCACCGGCCGCCAAGACGGGCAGGTGGGCCGCCTCCATATGGCCTCACTCAGGGGTCAGGTTAGTTCCTCGACCTCCACCTCAGCCAGGGACCCACACCCCACCAGCAAACCCAGGGCTTCAAACTTACAGACACCAAGATAGAAGCACCTCCGGGACACCTGGGGGACAGCTCTGCATGACAACCCACAGAGCCCTCCGACTCTTCGGGGACTTCACTCCCAAGCACTGCCACCAACACCACCAACTCCAGGCTTTCCTCTCACCTCCAGCGCCGTCCCTGCCAAGAAGGCCCCCCCTGGTCAGGGACTGCTCACCCCCAGGATCCTCCAAGTCCAGGCCTTCCATCCCACGGCCTTTGCTCCAGACTCTACGAACCGTGGCCTCAACCCCTCCTCCCCCGACACCCTGCTCCCCGGCTCCCGGCTCCCAGTCCACCTGGGCCCTGGCTCCCCGGTCCCCCAGACCTCCGGCTACCCGGCTCCCGGCTCCCCGGTGCCCCTAAGCCCCTGCTCCCTGGCTCCCGACTCCCCCCGACACTCGGCTCCGCGGTCCCCGGACCCACGGCTCCCGGCTCCTCTTTCCCCCGAACTCCGTCTACCTGGCTCCCGGCTCCCCGGTACCCCGACCCCCGGCTCCCTGGTGCCCCCCGACCCCCGGCCCCTCCTCACCGGTCGCGGAGTCTCCTCACAAACCGGCACCGCAAGCGCCAGCATCACGACCAGTGCAGCCGCCATACCGCCGTCCACATTCGGCAGCCAGCAGCCGCTGCAAATCTCCGTCCTCCCGCCGCACTGCTGGAAGCATCGGCGGGGGCGCGGCAGGGAGCGCGCACGCAGCGGGGCGTCGCGGGGCGGGGCCCGCAGGGGGCACTGGCTCCGGCCTGGAGAGGCGCCTCCAGCGTTGCTAGGAGACGGGGGCGGGGCCTGCCGGGATGAGCGGGAGCCTGGGGAGAAAGAAAAAGAAAACGTGATCAAAAACTGGTAGAGGGGGGCCGACCTCCCGTGGCTCACTCGGGAGAGTGCGGCGCTGGGAGCCCAGCGACCCCGTGTTCGGATCCTATACAGGGATGGCCTGTGCACTCCCTGCCTCAGCGCGGTGCGGGCGACAGCAGGCCAACGCTTGCCATCCCCTGGTGGCGATCCCCTTACCGGCGGTCATCTTAAAAATAAATAAATAAAAATAAATACAGAGTGGCTGAGGGCTGGCCCGTGGCTCACTCTGGAGAGTGTGGTGCTGATAACACCAAGGCTGCGGGTTTGGATCCTGTATAGGGATGGCCGGTTCGCTCACTGGCTGATCGTGGTGCTGACAACAGAAAGTCAAGGGTTAAGATCCCCTTACCGGTCATCTTTAACAAAAAAGAAAAGTCTTTGAAATGGTAAACTTTCTATAACAGAAAAAAATAGAATGCTCTTGGATTGGAAGAATCAACACAGTGAAAATGTCCATACTACCCAAAGTGATATACATATTCAATGCAATCCCCATCAAAATTCCAAAGACATTTTTCTCAGAAATGGAAAGAACTATCCAGACATTTATATGGAATCATAAAAGACCACGCATAGCCAAAGCAATGCTGAGCAAAAAAAATAAAGCTGGAGGCATAACACTACCTGACTTTAAGCTATACTACAAAGAACAATAACCAAAACAGTATGGTACTGGCATAAAAACAGACACACTGATCAATGGGATAGAATACAGAATCCAGAAATCAACCCACACACTTACTGCCATCTCATCTTTGACAAAGGCACCACGCCTATTCACTGGGGAAGGGACTGCCTCTTCAGTAAATGGTGCTGGGATAACTAGATATCCATATGCAGGAGAATGAAACTAGATCCATACCTCTCACCATATAGTAAAATCAACTCAAAATGGATTAAGGATTGAAATATACACCCTGAAACAATAAAACTTCTTAAAGAAAACATAGGAGAAACACTTCAGGAAATAGCACTGGACACAGACTTCATGAATACGACCCCAAAAGCACGGGCAACCAAAGGAAAAATAAACAAATGGGATTATATCAAACGAAAAAGCTTCTGCACAGCAAAAGAAACAATTAACAGAGTTAAAAGACAACCAACAGAATGGGAGAAAATATTTGCAAAATATACATCTGACAAAGGATTAATATCCAGAATATATAAGGAACTCAAACAACTTTACAAGAAAAAACAAGCAACCCAATTAAAAAATGGGCAAAAGAACCAAGTAGGCATTTCTCTCAGGAAGATATACAAATGGCCAACAGACATATGAAAAAATGCTCAACATCACTCAGCATCCGGGAAATGCAAATCAAAACCACACTGAGATACCATCTCACCCCAGTTAGGATGGCTAAAATCCAAAAGACTCTGAACGATAAATGCTGGCGAGGTTGCGCAGAAAAAGGAACTCTCATACATTGTTGGTGGGACTGCAAAATGGTGCAGCCTCTATGGAAAATGGTACAGAGGTTACTCAAACAATTGCAGATAGATCTACCATACGACCCAGCTATCCCACTGTTGGGAATATACCCAGAGGAATGGAAATCATCAAGTCGAAGGTATACCTGTTCCCCAATGTTCATCGCAGCACTCTTTACAATAGCCAAGAGTTGGAACCAGCCCAAATGTCCATCACTGGATGAGTGGATACGGAAAATGTGGTACATCTACACGATGGAATCCTACTCAGCTATAAAAACGAATGAAATACTGCCATTTGCAACATCATGGATGGACCTTGAGAGAATTATATTAAGTGAAACAAATCAGGCAGAGAAAGAGAAATACCACGTTCTCACTTATTGCTGGGAGATAAAAATTAATATATAAATTCACACACACACACACACACACACACACACACACACACACACACACACACACACACAAAATAACGGAGAGGGGAAGAAGATATAACAACCACAATTACTAGAAGTTGATACGACAAGCAAACAGAGGGGACATTGGTGGGGGGAGGGGGGAGGGGGGGAAGTTTTGGTGATGGGGAACAATAATCAGCCACAATGTATATCGACAAAATAAAATTAAAAAAAAAAAAAATCTTAAAAAAAAAAAAAATGAAGTCAGGAGCGAAGGATCTAATAAAAATACCTGGACGGCAGTTAGATTCAGAGAACGAGGAAGTGTCATGGGATGAGCATCCCGTGCAATGTTAGGACAACACCGAGGTCAAGGGTTCGGGTTCGGGTTCCCTACTGGCCAGCAGCCAAAATAATAATAATAACATTAAAAACATATGTAGCGCCCCGTGTCACATCAGTGATGCCCACGGCAAGAAGCCGCTCGGCACGCTGGCAGCTCTGCTCCGCATCGTGTCGGGATCTTCTACCAGGGCTTCGAAGAAGTCTATGGCCTGCACCGGGATGGCCCCCCTGCCTCAGGGGTGACGCACGAGTCCATCTCACTGCTCGGGGCTGGGAAGGCCGGGCTGGCAGGTCGGCTTCCTGGGCCACCTCTTCCTGGCCTTGACCAGGACCTGGCCCGTGGGATCGCACATCTGCCTGTATCGGTACGGCCAGGAGTTCGAGCAGCATCTGCTCAACTCTCTACTGAACTCGCTTCATTCTCGCTTTGGAGTTAGACCTCATGTCTCTACTGAACTTGCATGTGCGTTACACTTGGCGCGAGCCCGGCTTGGGTCTCTGGAGCTAGGCTGCACTCTCTCGATGGAACCTATATTTCTTCTCTGTTCTATTAAACTGGTTCTTTCTACCTGGAGTCTGCCCTTGAATTCCTTCCTGTGGCGGAGTCAAGAATCTGACAAGAGGACTGGGCCGGCTAAAAAGGACTATCTGGCCACCGCCACCCCCCACCACCACCACCCTGCTCAGACCCTACCTCCGACATCAGCTTCACTTAGTCTCATAGCTTAAAGTACCCGCTATATGACAGTGAACCCAAATTTACATCAATGGTCTTAACCCAGACCCCCACCAAAGTGCACCCACAGGCCAAGCCCCCACTGAACTGCACCCACGGGGCCAGTCCCCACCAAACTACCCCACAGGATAAGCCTCCCTCAAAGTAAACCAAAGGACACGTCCTCCCCAAAGTACACCCAAGGGCTCAGCCCCTACACGACTGCACCCACGGCCAGTGCCTCCCCCACTGCACCCACAAGCCCCACCTCCCACCAACTGCACTCACGGGACAAGCCCCCAACAAAGTGAACCCACGGGCCCCGTCCACACACAACTGCGTCAACAGGTCCAGGCCCCAACAACTGCAGCCACATTTCCAGCCCCCACCAAAGTGCACCCATGGGCCCAGCTCCCACCAAAGTGCATCCACAAACCCAACCCACACCAAAATGCACCCAGTACCCAGGCCCCAACCAACTGCACCCACGGGCAACGGCACCATCGGAGCTAGCCTCCGCCATAGAAACCCCACGGGCCCAGCCCCTCCCAACGTGACCCCATGGGTCCAAGCCCCACCAACTACCCGCACGCACCTAGCCCTCTCCCAGGTGCACGCAGGAGACCAGGAGCCCCGCCACCCCCCAGCTACACACCTGAGTCCAACCATCCTAACGGCACCCACGGGCCCAACCTCAGCAGAGTATACCCACTGGCCCGGTCCCCCACAATTACATCCTTGGTCACAGGCCCCTCACTGCCCAGCCTTCTCCAACTGCACCCAAGGTCCCGGCCCCCACCAACTGCACACACGGGACATGCGCACAGCAAAGGGCCCCCTCCCACCCATCGCACACCCAACTTGCCCGCACGGCCCAAAGCCCCACCAACTGCTCCCACAGGCCCAGCCCCCACCGACTGTCCCCATGGGCCCTGACCCCACCATGGGGCTGACCCTCCACCAACTGCATCCAAGGCCCCCACCCCCCATTAACCGCACTCACGGACTTCGCCCCCAACAAAACCGCACGTACGGCCCACTTCCCAAACCAAAGGGCACCCATGGGCTCACCTCCCCACAACTGTGCCCTCGAGCACAGCCGCCTCCCCAACTCCACCCAAGGGCCTGGCCGGCCCCCAACTCCAACCACGGGCCCAACCCCACAAAACTACACCCACCGCACCAGCCCACCACCCACTGCACCCACGGGTCCAGCCTCCTCAAAGTACCCCCAAGGACAAAACCCCCTGGAGGGGATGGAGTTATGTTCCCCCCAAAACTCCCTGAAGCTTGAATTGTGTCCCCCAAGTTTCATGTATTCGCCCCTCAGCCCCCACTATGACTCTTAAGAGGGTGGGAAATCCTATTTTGGTCATTGAAACGTGGAGCCCTGAACAGGGGATTGGATTGCTGGACCTCGAAGTAGTGAACGAATTAAAGACGGTGCTCAGGGCCTGACTCGAAGGGCGTTCCAAGAAGACGAGAGTCTGCCTTTTGTTCTCTCTGCTCTCTCTGTTTCCATCACCGTCCAGTGTGAGAGCCCTGGGTCACTGTCACCAACACCAGATGGACTTTAGACGTCGCAGACTCAGAAACGGCAAGCGATAACTTTTGTTTCCTTTAGAAATAACCCAATTCCGAGGATTTTCTGCGAAGCCACGAAAAGGGACTAATTCACCACCCTCCAAACTACACCCAAGGGCCCAGGCCCCACCCAACAGCACACACGGGCCAGCCAGCCGCAACGGGAACCACGGGCACAGAACCCTCTGGCCCAACCCTCCCCCGAATACACCCATGGACCCAGCACCCGCCAAACTGCCCCCACGGGTCCAGCCCCTCCCAAGGTACCTCAATGGGCCCGGCAACCGAGAAAGGACACCCACAGGCCCAGGCCTAACCAACTAATCCCATGGCCTTTACCCCCACACAACTGCACCCACGGGCCCAGCCCCCACCCAACGGCATCTGTGGCGACCTCCCCCCACCGAAAGCACCCCATCGGCCTAGACACCCCCAAAGCACACCCACGTTCCAACCCACACCCAACTGCACCCACCGGCCCAGGCCCCATTGAACTGCACCCATGGGGCCACTCCCCACCAAAGTACCCTCACAGGCCAAGCCTCCCTCAAAGTAAACCCAAGGACACATCCTCCTCAAAGTACAGCCAATGGCTTAGCCCCTATACGTCTGCACCCATGGCCAGGGCCTCCCCCACTGCACCCGCTGGTCCTACCTGCCACCAACTGCACTCACGGGACAAGCCTCCACAGAAGCGCAGCCACAGGCCCAGCCCCACCCAGAGCACGCCCATGCGCCCGGCCCCCACTCGAGTGCACGCAGGGGCCCAGCTCCCACCCGACTCTACCTACGTGTCCAGCCCCCACAAAGTACACCTGCGGGTCCAGCACCCCGCAAGTGCACTCGCGAATCCACCCCGCACCAACTGCACCCACAGGTCCAGACGCCCTCAATGCACGCACACGGGCCCTGCCCCTGCAAAGCACTACCGTGGGCTCAGCCCCCACCAAAGCACTACCACCGGCCCAGCTGCCCCCAACTGCAACCACGGGCCTAGCCCTCAGAAAGGTTCACCAATGGGCCCAGCTCCCACCAAACTGTACCCACAGACTCATATCGCTGAAAATGGAGCCATGGGTCCAGGCCCCCTGAAAATGCACCCATCAACCCAGCCCCACCCTATCTGCACCGACAACATGAGCCAACACCACCTACACCCACCGGTGCTGCACTCACCTCGCCAGGGCTTCTGTGTCTTTCAGAGAGCTGCCTGGCTGCTGGGCAAATGCCCTGCTTGAGAGGCATTTCAGAAAGGACCACTCGAATTACAAGGAAGAGGAGACGGACGTGGCGAAGCTCCTACAAGACGCGGCCCTTCCCTGGTCCTGCGGTTCCCTGCTCAGGACAGCCGACCCGGCTTAGGCCACTCCTACCTCTCCAAGAGCCCCCAGACCTCTGCTTCTACACGTGACTCCCTATGTGTCTGTCCCTAGGAATCTGTAACCAAGAACCAAACTGGGGTCTCAAGAAAGGAAAAAAGTTTCTATCAAGCAGAAGAGACGCTGTCTTACTTTTCGCCTGGGAAAATATACCCCAGTCCATTTTCCCACAACCAGTCTCTATACCACGTGTGCCCTCCCTCAAAACATGGTCCAGTCCTGTGCACAGCACTGAGACCCGGAGGCCATGGGAGTCTGCTAAAAACAGCCCTCCACATTCCCTGCTCTGAACTGGGTGCCCAAGGCGACCTCACTCTGACCTTGAAAAACCTCAACTCCCCTCCCGGGACTCTGTTTCCCCACTTGAAAAAGGATGAGGGTGGACTAGATGCCATCTTATCCTGTGCCCCCAAATGAGACAAAAACAGAGAGAGCAATATGCATCAAACTCTGGGATCTCCCGCCTGCCCGCGCAGCCAGGGCCCTTCACTGGAGCCTAACAAGGGCTTCGCGTTGTGGAGGGAACACAGGGGGCACGTGCATACTGGGGCAAGACGCTAGAGCTGAATCCTCCAAAGGATGATAATCCGGTCCAAGCCCCAGCCAGGCCTGACCCTTTCGGAGGCTGTTTACACACTTGGTCCCAGTCCCAGTGCCCAGTGGAGGACAACGGCCCACTCTTCAAACAGGACCAACCATGCAGGACCCCAGGGAGTCCTGGGGTTGGGGAAGAGTCTCTTGCCCTTACACCCCACAGGCGGGGCGTGCCACCCCTCTTTATCCCTTTCTCGGGTCTCCTCCCCAGGCTCTGCAGGACCCAGTCCCCAGGAGGGTGGGTTGAGCAGGTGCTAGACAGGCCTCTGACCCCTGGCTCCAGGCCAAAAGGAAAGTCCAAGGACCCAGGCATGGGGCCTCCCTCCCACCGGCCGCCAAGACGGGCAGGTGGGCCGCCTCCATATGGCCTCACTCAGGGGTCAGGTTAGTTCCTCGACCTCCACCTCAGCCAGGGACCCACACCCCACCAGCAAACCCAGGGCTTCACACTTACAGACACCAAGATAGAAGCACCTCCGGGACACCTGGGGGACAGCTCTGCATGACAACCCACAGAGCCCTCCGACTCTTCGGGGACTTTACTCCCAAGCACTGCCACCAACACCACCAACTCCAGGCTTTCCTCTCACCTCCAGCGCCGTCCCTGCCAAGAAGGCCCCCCCTGGTCAGGGACTGCTCACCCCCAGGATCCTCCAAGTCCAGGCCTTCCATCCCACGGCCTTTGCTCCAGACTCTACGAACCGTGGCCTCAACCCCTCCTCCCCCGACACCCTGCTCCCCGGCTCCCGGCTCCCAGTCCACCTGGGCCCTGGCTCCCCGGTCCCCCAGACCTCCGGCTACCCGGCTCCCGGCTCCCCGGTGCCCCTAAGCCCCTGCTCCCTGGCTCCCGACTCCCCCCGACACTCGGCTCCGCGGTCCCCGGACCCACGGCTCCCGGCTCCTCTTTCCCCCGAACTCCGTCTACCTGGCTCCCGGCTCCCCGGTACCCCGACCCCCGGCTCCCTGGTGCCCCCCGACCCCCGGCCCCTCCTCACCGGTCGCGGAGTCTCCTCACACACCGGCACCGCAAGCGCCAGCATCACGACCAGTGCAGCCGCCATACCGCCGTCCACGTTCGGCAGCCAGCAGCCGCTGCAAATCTCCGTCCTCCCGCCGCACTGCTGGAAGCATCGGCGGGGGCGCGGCAGGGAGCGCGCACGCAGGGGGGCGTCGCGGGGCGGGGCCCGCAGGGGGCACTGGCTCCCGCCTGGAGGGGCGCCTCCAGCGTTGCTAGGAGACGGGGGCGGGGCCTGCCGGGATGAGCGGGAGCCTGGGGAGAAAGAAAAAGAAAACGTGATCAAAAAGTGGTAGAGGGGGGCCGACCTCCCGTGGCTCACTCGGGAGAGCGCGGCGCTGGGAGCTGGGAGCCCAGCGACCCCGTGTTCGGATCCTATACAGGGATGGCCTGTGCACTCCCTGCCTCAGCGCGGTGCGGGCGACAGCAGGCCAACGCTTGCCATCCCCTGGTGGCGATCCCCTTACCGGCGGTCATCTTAAAAATAAATAAATAAAAATAAATACAGAGTGGCTGAGGGCTGGCCCGTGGCTCACTCTGGAGAGTGTGGTGCTGATAACACCAAGGCTGCGGGTTTGGATCCTGTATAGGGATGGCCGGTTCGCTCACTGGCTGATCGTGGTGCTGACAACAGAAAGTCAAGGGTTAAGATCCCCTTACCGGTCATCTTTAACAACAAAGAAAAGTCTTTGAAATGGTAAACTTTCTATAACAGAAAAAAATAGAATGCTCTTGGATTGGAAGAATCAACACAGTGAAAATGTCCATACTACCCAAAGTGATATACATATTCAATGCAATCCCCATCAAAATTCCAAAGACATTTTTCTCAGAAATGGAAAGAACTATCCAGACATTTATATGGAATCATAAAAGACCACGCATAGCCAAAGCAATGCTGAGCAAAAAAAATAAAGCGGGAGGCATAACACTACCTGACTTTAAGCTATACTACAAAGAACAATAACCAAAACAGTATGGTACTGGCATAAAAACAGACACACTGATCAATGGGATAGAATCCAGAATCCAGAAATCAACCCACACACTTACTGCCATCTCATCTTTGACAAAGGCACCACGCCTATTCACTGGGGAAGGGACTGCCTCTTCAGTAAATGGTGCTGGGATAACTAGATATCCATATGCAGGAGAATGAAACTAGATCCATACCTCTCACCATATAGTAAAATCAACTCAAAATGGATTAAGGATTGAAATATACACCCTGAAACAATAAAACTTCTTAAAGAAAACATAGGAGAAACACTTCAGGAAATAGCACTGGACACAGACTTCATGAATACGACCCCAAAAGCACGGGCAACCAAAGGAAAAATAAACAAATGGGATTATATCAAACTAAACAGCTTCTGCACAGCAAAAGAAACAATTAACAGAGTTAAAAGACAACCAACAGAATGGGAGAAAATATTTGCAAAATATACATCTGACAAAGGATTAATATCCAGAATATATAAGGAACTCAAACAACTTTACAAGAAACAACAAGCAACCCAATTAAAAAATGGGCAAAAGAACCAAGTAGGCATTTCTCTCAGGAAGATATACAAATGGCCAACAGACATATGAAAAAGTGCTCAACATCACTCAGCATCCGGGAAATGCAAATCAAAACCACACTGAGATACCATCTCACCCCAGTTAGGATGGCTAAAATCCAAAAGACTCTGAACGATAAATGCTGGCGAGGTTGCGCAGAAAAAGGAACTCTCATACATTGTTGGTGGGACTGCAAAATGGTGCAGCCTCTATGGAAAATGGTACAGAGGTTACTCAAACAATTGCAGATAGATCTACCATACGACCCAGCTATCCCACTGTTGGGAATATACCCAGAGGAATGGAAATCATCAAGTCGAAGGTATACCTGTTCCCCAATGTTCATCGCAGCACTCTTTACAATAGCCAAGAGTTGGAACCAGCCCAAATGTCCATCACTGGATGAGTGGATACGGAAAATGTGGTACATCTACACGATGGAATACTACTCAGCTATAAAAACGAATGAAATACTGCCATTTGCAACAACATGGATGGACCTTGAGAGAATTATATTAAGTGAAACAAGTCAGGCAGAGAAAGAGAAATACCACATGTTCTCACTTATTGCTGGGAGATAAAAATTAATATATAAATTCACACACACACACACACACACACACACACACACACACACACACACACAAAATAACGGAGAGGGGAAGAAGATATAACAACCACAATTACTAGAAGTTGATACGACAAGCAAACAGAGGGGACATTGGTGGGGGGAGGGGAGAGGGGGGAAGTTTTGGTGATGGGGAACAATAATCAGCCACAATGTATATCGACAAAATAAAATTTAAAAAAAAAAAAATCTTAAAAAAAAAAAAAAATGAAGTCAGGAGCGAAGGATCTAATAAAAATACCTGGACGGCAGTTAGATTCAGAGAACGAGGAAGTGTCATGGGATGAGCATCCCGTGCAATGTTAGGACAACACCGAGGTCAAGGGTTCGGGTTCGGGTTCCCTACTGGCCAGCAGCCAAAATAATAATAATAACATTAAAAACATATGTAGCGCCCCGTGTCACATCAGTGATGCCCACGGCAAGAAGCCGCTCGGCACGCTGGCAGCTCTGCTCCGCATCGTGTCGGGATCTTCTACCAGGGCTTCGAAGAAGTCTATGGCCTGCACCGGGATGGCCCCCCTGCCTCAGGGGTGACGCACGAGTCCATCTCACTGCTCGGGGCTGGGAAGGCCGGGCTGGCAGGTCGGCTTCCTGGGCCACCTCTTCCTGGCCTTGACCAGGACCTGGCCCGTGGGATCGCACATCTGCCTGTATCGGCACGGCCAGGAGTTCGAGCAGCATCTGCTCAACTCTCTACTGAACTCGCTTCATTCTCGCTTTGGAGTTAGACCTCATGTCTCTACTGAACTTGCATGTGCGTTACACTTGGCGCGAGCCCGGCTTGGGTCTCTGGAGCTAGGCTGCACTCTCTCGATGGAACCTATATTTCTTCTCTGTTCTATTAAACTGGTTCTTTCTACCTGGAGTCTGCCCTTGAATTCCTTCCTGTGGCGGAGTCAAGAACCTGACAAGAGGACTGGGCCGGCTAAAAAGGACTGTCTGGCCACCGCCACCCCCCCCCCCACCACCCCGCTCAGACCCTACCTCCGACATCAGCTTCACTTAGTCTCATAGCTTAAAGTACCCGCTATATGACAGTGAACCCAAATTGACATCAATGGTCTTAACCCAGACCCCCACACCAAAGTGCACCCACAGGCCAAGCCCCCACTGAACTGCACCCACGGGGCCAGTCCCCACCAAACTACCCCACAGGACAAGCCTCCCTCAAAGTAAACCAAAGGACACGTCCTCCCCAAAGTACACCCAAGGGCTCAGCCCCTACACGACTGCACCCACGGCCAGTGCCTCCCCCACTGCACCCACAAGCCCCACCTCCCACCAACTGCACTCACGGGACAAGCCCCCAACAAAGTGAACCCACGGGCCCCGTCCACACACAACTGCGTCAACAGGTCCAGGCCCCAACAACTGCAGCCACATTTCCAGCCCCCACCAAAGTGCACCCATGGGCCCAGCTCCCACCAAAGTGCATCCACAAACCCAACCCACACCAAAATGCACCCAGTACCCAGGCCCCAACCAACTGCACCCACGGGCAACGGCACCATCGGAGCTAGCCTCCGCCATAGAAACCCCACGGGCCCAGCCCCTCCCAACGTGACCCCATGGGTCCAAGCCCCACCAACTACCCGCACGCACCTAGCCCCCTCCCAGGTGCACGCAGGAGACCAGGAGCCCCGCCACCCCCCAGCTACACACCTGAGTCCAACCATCCTAACGGCACCCACGGGCCCAACCTCAGCAGAGTATACCCACTGGCCCGGTCCCCCACAATTACATCCTTGGTCACAGGCCCCTCACTGCCCAGCCTTCTCCAACTGCACCCAAGGTCCCGGCCCCCACCAACTGCACACACGGGACACGCGCACAGCAAAGGGCCCCCTCCCACCCATCGCACACCCAACTTGCCCGCACGGCCCAAAGCCCCACCAACTGCTCCCACAGGCCCAGCCCCCACCGACTGTCCCCATGGGCCCTGACCCCACCATGGGGCTGACCCTCCACCAACTGCATCCAAGGCCCCCACCCCCCATTAACCGCACTCACGGACTTCGCCCCCAACAAAACCGCACGTACGGCCCACTTCCCAAACCAAAGGGCACCCATGGGCTCACCTCCCCACAACTGTGCCCTCGAGCACAGCCGCCCCCCCAACTCCACCCAAGGGCCTGGCCGGCCCCCAACTCCAACCACGGGCCCAACCCCACAAAACTACACCCACCGCACCAGCCCACCACCCACTGCACCCACGGGTCCAGCCTCCTCAAAGTACCCCCAAGGACAAAACCCCCTGGAGGGGATGGAGTTATGTTCCCCCCAAAACTCCCTGAAGCTTGAATTGTGTCCCCCAAGTTTCATGTATTCGCCCCTCAGCCCCCACTATGACTCTTAAGAGGGTGGGAAATCCTATTTTGGTCATTGAAACGTGGAGCCCTGAACAGGGGATTGGATTGCTGGACCTCGAAGTAGTGAACGAATTAAAGACGGTGCTCAGGGCCTGACTCGAAGGGCGTTCCAAGAAGACGAGAGTCTGCCTTTTGTTCTCTCTGCTCTCTCTGTTTCCATCACCGTCCAGTGTGAGAGCCCTGGGTCACTGTCACCAACACCAGATGGACTTTAGACGTCGCAGACTCAGAAACGGCAAGCGATAACTTTTGTTTCCTTTAGAAATTACCCAATTCCGAGGATTTTCTGCGAAGCCACGAAAACGGACTAATTCACCACCCTCCAAACTACACCCAAGGGCCCAGGCCCCACCCAACAGCACACACGGGCCAGCCAGCCGCAACGGGAACCACGGGCACAGAACCCTCTGGCCCAACCCTCCCCCGAATACACCCATGGACCCAGCACCCGCCAAACTACCCCCACGGGCCCAGCCCCTCCCAAGGTACCTCCATGGGCTCAGCAACCCAAAAAGGACATCCACAGGCCCAGGCCTAACCAACTAGACCCATGGCCTTTACCCCCACACAACTGCACCCACGGGCCTAGCCCCACCCAACTGCACCCTCGGGCCAGCCAACCCCATCTGCAACCACGGGCACAGAACCCTCTGGCCCAACCCTCCCCAAAATGCACCCATGGACCCAGCAACCGCCAAACTACCCCCATGGGCCCAGCCCCTCCCAAGGTACCTCAATGGGCCCGGCAAACGAGAAAGGACAGCCACAGGCCCAGGCCTAACCAACTACACCCATGGCCTTTACCCCCACACAACTGCACCCACGGGCCCAGCCCCACCCAACTGCACCCTCGGGCCAGCCAGCCCCATCTGCAACCACGGGCACAGAACCCTCTGGCCCAACCCTCCCCCAAAGGCACCCATGGACCTAGCACCCGCCAACCTACCCCCACGGGCCCAGCCCCTCCCAAGGTACCCCCACAGACCAAGCACCCCCAAAGGTACACCCATGGACCTAAGCCTACTGAAACGCACATACGGTCCCAGACCCCACCCAAACGCCCCCACCGGCCCGGCCCCCACCAACTGTCCCCACGGGCCCAGCCCTCCCAACTAACCACATGGGCCCAGCCTCCACCCAGCTGCATGTATCTGACCAGGAAACACCCCAGCTACACACACATGAGCCCAACCATCCTAACCGCACCCACGGGCCCAGACCCCAGCAAGTACACCCACGGTCAGCCATCCCCAGCTGCACCCAAAGCCACAGAACCCTCTGGCCTAGCCCTCCCTCAAATGCACCCATGGATCCAGCACCCGCCAAACTGCCCCCACGGGTCCAGCCCCTCCCAAGGTACCTCAATGGGCCCGGCAACCGAGAAAGGACACCCACAGGCCCAGGCCTAACCAACTACTCCCATGGCCTTTACCCCCACACAACTGCACCCACGGGCCCAGCCCCCACCCAACGGCATCTGTGGCGACCTCCCCCCACCGAAAGCACCCCATCGGCCTAGTCACCCCCAAAGCACACCCACGTTCCAACCCACACCCAACTGCACCCACCGGCCCAGCCCCCATTGAACTGCACCCATGGGGCCACTCCCCACCAAAGTACCCTCACAGGCCAAGCCTCCCTCAAAGTAAACCCAAGGACACATCCTCCTCAAAGTACAGCCAATGGCTTAGCCCCTATACGTCTGCACCCATGGCCAGGGCCTCCCCCACTGCACCCGCTGGCCCTACCTGCCACCAACTGCACTCACGGGACAAGCCTCCACAGAAGCGCAGCCACAGGCCCAGCCCCACCCAGAGCACGCCCATGCGCCCGGCCCCCACTCAAGTGCACGCAGGGGCCCAGCTCCCACCCGACTCTACCTACGTGTCCAGCCCCCACAAAGTACACCTGCGGGTCCAGCACCCCGCAAGTGCACTCGCGAATCCACCCCGCACCAACTGCACCCACAGGTCCAGACCCCCTCAATGCACGCACACGGGCCCTGCCCCTGCAAAGCACTACCGTGGGCTCAGCCCCCACCAAAGCACTACCACCGGCCCAGCTGCCCCCAACTGCAACCACGGGCCTAGCCCTCAGAAAGGTTCACCAATGGGCCCAGCTCCCACCAAACTGTACCCACAGACTCATATCGCTGAAAATGGAGCCATGGGTCCAGGCCCCCTGAAAATGCACCCATCAACCCAGCCCCACCCTATCTGCACCGACAACATGAGCCAACACCACCTACACCCACCGGTCCTGCACTCACCTCGCCAGGGCTTCTGTGTCTTTCAGAGAGCTGCCTGGCTGCTGGGCAAGTGCCCTGCTTGAGAGGCATTTCAGAAAGGACCACTCGAATTACAAGGAAGAGGAGACGGACGTGGCGAAGCTCCTACAAGACGCGGCCCTTCCCTGGTCCTGCGGTTCCCTGCTCAGGACAGCCGACCCGGCTTAGGCCACTCCTACCTCTCCAAGAGCCCCCAGACCTCTGCTCCTACACGTGACTCCCTATGTGTCTGTCCCTAGGAATCTGTAACCAAGAACCAAACTGGGGTCTCAAGAAAGGAAAAAAGTTTCTATCAAGCAGAAGAGACGCTGTCTTACTTTTCGCCTGGGAAAATATACCCCAGTCCATTTTCCCACAACCAGTCTCTATACCACGTGTGCCCTCCCTCAAAACATGGTCCAGTCCTGTGCACAGCACTGAGACCCGGAGGCCATGGGAGTCTGCTAAAAACAGCCCTCCACATTCCCTGCTCTGAACTGGGTGCCCAAGGCGACCTCACTCTGACCTTGAAAAACCTCAACTCCCCTCCCGGGACTCTGTTTCCCCACTTGAAAAAGGATGAGGGTGGACTAGATGCCATCTTATCCTGTGCCCCCAAATGAGACAAAAACAGAGAGAGCAATATGCATCAAACTCTGGGATCTCCCGCCTGCCCGCGCAGCCAGGGCCCTTCACTGGAGCCTAACAAGGGCTTCGCGTTGTGGAGGGAACACAGGGGGCACGTGCATACTGGGGCAAGACGCTAGAGCTGAATCCTCCAAAGGATGATAATCCGGTCCAAGCCCCAGCCAGGCCTGACCCTTTCGGAGGCTGTTTACACACTTGGTCCCAGTCCCAGTGCCCAGTGGAGGACAACGGCCCACTCTTCAAACAGGACCAACCATGCAGGACCCCAGGGAGTCCTGGGGTTGGGGAAGAGTCTCTTGCCCTTACACCCCACAGGCAGGGCGTGCCACCCCTCTTTATCCCTTTCTCGGGTCTCCTCCCCAGGCTCTGCAGGACCCAGTCCCCAGGAGGGTGGGTTGAGCAGGTGCTAGACAGGCCTCTGACCCCTGGCTCCAGGCCAAAAGGAAAGTCCAAGGACCCAGGCATGGGGCCTCCCTCCCACCGGCCGCCAAGACGGGCAGGTGGGCCGCCTCCATATGGCCTCACTCAGGGGTCAGGTTAGTTCCTCGACCTCCACCTCAGCCAGGGACCCACACCCCACCAGCAAACCCAGGGCTTCACACTTACAGACACCAAGATAGAAGCACCTCCGGGACACCTGGGGGACAGCTCTGCATGACAAGCCACAGAGCCCTGCGACTCTTCGGGGACTTCACACCCAAGCACTGCCACCAACACCACCAACTCCAGGCTTTCCTCTCACCTCCAGCGCCGTCCCTGCCAAGAAGGCCCCCCCTGGTCAGCGACTGCTCACCCCCAGGATCCTCCAAGTCCAGGCCTTCCATCCCACGGCCTTTGCTCCAGACTCTACGAACCGTGGCCTCAGCCCCTCCTCCCCCGACACCCTGCTCTCCGGCTCCCGGCTCCCAGTCCACCTGGGCCCTGGCTCCCCGGTCCCCCAGACCTCCGGCTACCCGGCTCCCGGCTCCCCGGTGCCCCTAAGCCCCTGCTCCCTGGCTCCCGACTCCCCCCGACACTCGGCTCCGCGGTCCCCGGACCCACGGCTCCCGGCTCCTCTTTCCCCCGAACTCCGTCTACCTGGCTCCCGGCTCCCCGGTACCCCGACCCCCGGCTCCCTGGTGCCCCCCGACCCCCGGCCCCTCCTCACCGGTCGCGGAGTCTCCTCACACACCGGCACCGCAAGCGCCAGCATCACGACCAGTGCAGCCGCCATACCGCCGTCCACGTTCGGCAGCCAGCAGCCGCTGCAAATCTCCGTCCTCCCGCCGCACTGCTGGAAGCATCGGCGGGGGCGCGGCAGGGAGCGCGCACGCAGGGGGCCGTCGCGGGGCGGGGCCCGCAGGGGGCACTGGCTCCTGCCTGGAGAGGCGCCTCCAGCGTTGCTAGGAGACGGGGGGCGGGGCCTGCCGGGATGAGCGGGAGCCTGGGGAGAAAGAAAAAGAAAACGTGATCAAAAACTGGTAGAGGGGGGCCGACCTCCCGTGGCTCACTCGGGAGAGTGCGGCGCTGGGAGCCCAGCGACCCCGTGTTCGGATCCTATACAGGGATGGCCTGTGCACTCCCTGCCTCAGCGCGGTGCGGGCGACAGCAGGCCAACGCTTGCCATCCCCTGCTGGCGATCCCCTTACCGGCGGTCATCTTAAAAATAAATAAATAAAAATAAATACAGAGTGGCTGAGGGCTGGCCCGTGGCTCACTCTGGAGAGTGTGGTGCTGATAACACCAAGGCTGCGGGTTTGGATCCTGTATAGGGATGGCCGGTTTGCTCACTGGCTGATCGTGGTGCTGACAACAGAAAGTCAAGGGTTAAGATCCCCTTACCGGTCATCTTTAACAACAAAGAAAAGTCTTTGAAATGGTAAACTTTCTATAACAGAAAAAAATAGAATGCTCTTGGATTGGAAGAATCAACACAGTGAAAATGTCCATACTACCCAAAGTGATATACATATTCAATGCAATCCCCATCAAAATTCCAAAGACATTTTTCTCAGAAATGGAAAGAACTATCCAGACATTTATATGGAATCATAAAAGACCACGCATAGCCAAAGCAATGCTGAGCAAAAAAAATAAAGCTGGAGGCATAACACTACCTGACTTTAAGCTATACTACAAAGAACAATAACCAAAACAGTATGGTACTGGCATAAAAACAGACACACTGATCAATGGGATAGAATACAGAATCCAGAAATCAACCCACACACTTACTGCCATCTCATCTTTGACAAAGGCACCACGCCTATTCACTGGGGAAGGGACTGCCTCTTCAGTAAATGGTGCTGGGATAACTAGATATCCGTATGCAGGAGAATGAAACTAGATCCATACCTCTCACCATATAGTAAAATCAACTCAAAATGGATTAAGGATTGAAATATACACCCTGAAACAATAAAACTTCTTAAAGAAAACATAGGAGAAACACTTCAGGAAATAGCACTGGACACAGACTTCATGAATACGACCCCAAAAGCACGGGCAACCAAAGGAAAAATAAACAAATGGGATTATATCAAACTAAACAGCTTCTGCACAGCAAAAGAAACAATTAACAGAGTTAAAAGACAACCAACAGAATGGGAGAAAATATTTGCAAAATATACATCTGACAAAGGATTAATATCCAGAATATATAAGGAACTCAAACAACTTTACAAGAAAAAACAAGCAACCCAATTAAAAAATGGGCAAAAGAACCAAGTAGGCATTTCTCTCAGGAAGATATACAAATGGCCAACAGACATATGAAAAAGTGCTCAACATCACTCAGCATCCGGGAAATGCAAATCAAAACCACACTGAGATACCATCTCACCCCAGTTAGGATGGCTAAAATCCAAAAGACTCTGAACGATAAATGCTGGCGAGGTTGCGCAGAAAAAGGAACTCTCATACATTGTTGGTGGGACTGCAAAATGGTGCAGCCTCTATGGAAAATGGTACAGAGGTTACTCAAACAATTGCAGATAGATCTACCATACGACCCAGCTATCCCACTGTTGGGAATATACCCAGAGGAATGGAAATCATCAAGTCGAAGGTATACCTGTTCCCCAATGTTCATCGCAGCACTCTTTACAATAGCCAAGAGTTGGAACCAGCCCAAATGTCCATCACTGGATGAGTGGATACGGAAAATGTGGTACATCTACACGATGGAATCCTACTCAGCTATAAAAACGAATGAAATACTGCCATTTGCAACAACATGGATGGACCTTGAGAGAATTATATTAAGTGAAACAAGTCAGGCAGAGAAAGAGAAATACCACATGTTCTCACTTATTGCTGGGAGATAAAAATTAATATATAAATTCACACACACACACACACACACACACACACACACAAAAAAAAAAAAAAAATAACGGAGAGGGGAAGAAGATATAACAACCACAATTACTAGAAGTTGATACGACAAGCAAACAGAGGGGACATTGGTGGGGGGAGGGGGGAGGGGGGGAAGTTTTGGTGATGGGGAACAATAATCAGCCACAATGTATATCGACAAAATAAAATTAAAAAAAAAAAATGAAGTCAGGAGCGAAGGATCTAATAAAAATACCTGGACGGCAGTTAGATTCAGAGAACGAGGAAGTGTCATGGGATGAGCATCCCGTGCAATGTTAGGACAACACCGAGGTCAAGGGTTCGGGTTCGGGTTCCCTACTGGCCAGCAGCCAAAATAATAATAATAACATTAAAAACATATGTAGCGCCCCGTGTCACATCAGTGATGCCCACGGCAAGAAGCCGCTCGGCACGCTGGCAGCTCTGCTCCGCATCGTGTCGGGATCTTCTACCAGGGCTTCGAAGAAGTCTATGGCCTGCACCGGGATGGCCCCCCTGCCTCAGGGGTGACGCACGAGTCCATCTCACTGCTCGGGGCTGGGAAGGCCGGGCTGGCAGGTCGGCTTCCTGGGCCACCTCTTCCTGGCCTTGACCAGGACCTGGCCCGTGGGATCGCACATCTGCCTGTATCGGTACGGCCAGGAGTTCGAGCAGCATCTGCTCAACTCTCTACTGAACTCGCTTCATTCTCGCTTTGGAGTTAGACCTCATGTCTCTACTGAACTTGCATGTGCGTTACACTTGGCGCGAGCCCGGCTTGGGTCTCTGGAGCTAGGCTGCACTCTCTCGATGGAACCTATATTTCTTCTCTGTTCTATTAAACTGGTTCTTTCTACCTGGAGTCTGCCCTTGAATTCCTTCCTGTGGCGGAGTCAAGAACCTGACAAGAGGACTGGGCCGGCTAAAAAGGACTATCAGGCCACCGCCACCCCCCCCCCCCACCACCCCGCTCAGACCCTACCTCCCACATCAGCTTCACTTAGTCTCATAGCTTAAAGTACCCGCTATATGACAGTGAACCCAAATTTTCATCAATGGTCTTAACCCAGACCCCCACCAAAGTGCACCCACAGGCCAAGCCCCCACTGAACTGCACCCACGGGGCCAGTCCCCACCAAACTACCCCACAGGACAAGCCTCCCTCAAAGTAAACCAAAGGACACGTCCTCCCCAAAGTACACCCAAGGGCTCAGCCCCTACACGACTGCACCCACGGCCAGTGCCTCCCCCACTGCACCCACAAGCCCCACCTCCCACCAACTGCACTCACGGGACAAGCCCCCAACAAAGTGAACCCACGGGCCCCGTCCACACACAACTGCGTCAACAGGTCCAGGCCCCAACAACTGCAGCCACATTTCCAGCCCCCACCAAAGTGCACCCATGGGCCCAGCTCCCACCAAAGTGCATCCACAAACCCAACCCACACCAAAATGCACCCAGTACCCAGGCCCCAACCAACTGCACCCACGGGCAACGGCACCATCGGAGCTAGCCTCCGCCATAGAAACCCCACGGGCCCAGCCCCTCCCAACGTGACCCCATGGGTCCAAGCCCCACCAACTACCCGCACGCACCTAGCCCCCTCCCAGGTGCACGCAGGAGACCAGGAGCCCCGCCACCCCCCAGCTACACACCTGAGTCCAACCATCCTAACGGCACCCACGGGCCCAACCTCAGCAGAGTATACCCACTGGCCCGGTCCCCCACAATTACATCCTTGGTCACAGGCCCCTCACTGCCCAGCCTTCTCCAACTGCACCCAAGGTCCCGGCCCCCACCAACTGCACACACGGGACATGCGCACAGCAAAGGGCCCCCTCCCACCCATCGCACACCCAACTTGCCCGCACGACCCAAAGCCCCACCAACTGCTCCCACAGGCCCAGCCCCCACCGACTGTCCCCATGGGCCCTGACCCCACCATGGGGCTGACCCTCCACCAACTGCATCCAAGGCCCCCACCCCCCATTAACCGCACTCACGGACTTCGCCCCCAACAAAACCGCACGTACGGCCCACTTCCCAAACCAAAGGGCACCCATGGGCTCACCTCCCCACAACGGTGCCCTCGAGCACAGCCGCCCCCCCAACTCCACCCAAGGGCCTGGCCGGCCCCCAACTCCAACCACGGGCCCAACCCCACAAAACTACACCCACCGCACCAGCCCACCACCCACTGCACCCACGGGTCCAGCCTCCTCAAAGTACCCCCAAGGACAAAACCCCCTGGAGGGGATGGAGTTATGTTCCCCCCAAAACTCCCTGAAGCTTGAATTGTGTCCCCCAAGTTTCATGTATTCGCCCCTCAGCCCCCACTATGACTCTTAAGAGGGTGGGAAATCCTATTTTGGTCATTGAAACGTGGAGCCCTGAACAGGGGATTGGATTGCTGGACCTCGAAGTAGTGAACGAATTAAAGACGGTGCTCAGGGCCTGACTCGAAGGGCGTTCCAAGAAGACGAGAGTCTGCCTTTTGTTCTCTCTGCTCTCTCTGTTTCCATCACCGTCCAGTGTGAGAGCCCTGGGTCACTGTCACCAACACCAGATGGACTTTTGACGTCGCAGACTCAGAAACGGCAAGCGATAACTTTTGTTTCCTTTAGAAATTACCCAATTCCGAGGATTTTCTGCGAAGCCACGAAAACGGACTAATTCACCACCCTCCAAACTACACCCAAGGGCCCAGGCCCCACCCAACAGCACACACGGGCCAGCCAGCCGCAACGGGAACCACGGGCACAGAACCCTCTGGCCCAACCCTCCCCCGAATACACCCATGGACCCAGCACCCGCCAAACTACCCCCACGGGCCCAGCCCCTCCCAAGGTACCTCCATGGGCTCAGCAACCCAAAAAGGACATCCACAGGCCCAGGCCTAACCAACTACACCCATGGCCTTTACCCCCACACAACTGCACCCACGGGCCTAGCCCCACCCAACTGCACCCTCGGGCCAGCCAACCCCATCTGCAACCACGGGCACAGAACCCTCTGGCCCAACCCTCCCCAAAATGCACCCATGGACCCAGCAACCGCCAAACTACCCCCATGGGCCCAGCCCCTCCCAAGGTACCTCAATGGGCCCGGCAAACGAGAAAGGACAGCCACAGGCCCAGGCCTAACCAACTACACCCATGGCCTTTACCCCCACACAACTGCACCCACGGGCCCAGCCCCACCCAACTGCACCCTCGGGCCAGCCAGCCCCATCTGCAACCACGGGCACAGAACCCTCTGGCCCAACCCTCCCCCAAAGGCACCCATGGACCTAGCACCCGCCAACCTACCCCCACGGGCCCAGCCCCTCCCAAGGTACCCCCACAGACCAAGCACCCCCAAAGGTACACCCATGGACCTAAGCCTACTGAAACGCACATACGGTCCCAGACCCCACCCAAACGCCCCCACCGGCCCGGCCCCCACCAACTGTCCCCACGGGCCCAGCCCTCCCAACTAACCACATGGGCCCAGCCTCCACCCAGCTGCATGTATCTGACCAGGAAACACCCCAGCTACACACATGAGCCCAACCATCCTAACCGCACCCACGGGCCCAGACCCCAGCAAGTACACCCACGGTCAGCCATCCCCAGCTGCACCCAAAGCCACAGAACCCTCTGGCCTAGCCCTCCCTCAAATGCACCCATGGATCCAGCACCCGCCAAACTGCCCCCACGGGTCCAGCCCCTCCCAAGGTACCTCAATGGGCCCGGCAACCGAGAAAGGACACCCACAGGCCCAGGCCTAACCAACTACTCCCATGGCCTTTACCCCCACACAACTGCACCCACGGGCCCAGCCCCCACCCAACGGCATCTGTGGCGACCTCCCCCCACCGAAAGCACCCCATCGGCCTAGACACCCCCAAAGCACACCCACGTTCCCAACCCACACCCAACTGCACCCACCGGACCAGCCCCCATTGAACTGCACCCATGGGGCCACTCCCCACCAAAGTACCCTCACAGGCCAAGCCTCCCTCAAAGTAAACCCAAGGACACATCCTCCTCAAAGTACAGCCAATGGCTTAGCCCCTATACGTCTGCACCCATGGCCAGGGCCTCCCCCACTGCACCCGCTGGCCCTACCTGCCACCAACTGCACTCACGGGACAAGCCTCCACAGAAGCGCAGCCACAGGCCCAGCCCCACCCAGAGCACGCCCATGCGCCCGGCCCCCACTCGAGTGCACGCAGGGGCCCAGCTCCCACCCGACTCTACCTACGTGTCCAGCCCCCACAAAGTACACCTGCGGGTCCAGCACCCCGCAAGTGCACTCGCGAATCCACCCCGCACCAACTGCACCCACAGGTCCAGACCCCCTCAATGCACGCACACGGGCCCTGCCCCTGCAAAGCACTACCGTGGGCTCAGCCCCCACCAAATCACTACCACCGGCCCAGCTGCCCCCAACTGCAACCACGGGCCTAGCCCTCAGAAAGGTTCACCAATGGGCCCAGCTCCCACCAAACTGTACCCACAGACTCATATCGCTGAAAATGGAGCCATGGGTCCAGGCCCCCTGAAAATGCACCCATCAACCCAGCCCCACCCTATCTGCACCGACAACATGAGCCAACACCACCTACACCCACCGGTCCTGCACTCACCTCGCCAGGGCTTCTGTGTCTTACAGAGAGCTGCCTGGCTGCTGGGCAAATGCCCTGCTTGAGAGGCATTTCAGAAAGGACCACTCGAATTACAAGGAAGAGGAGACGGACGTGGCGAAGCTCCTACAAGACGCGGCCCTTCCCTGGTCCTGCGGTTCCCTGCTCAGGACAGCCGACCCGGCTTAGGCCACTCCTACCTCTCCAAGAGCCCCCAGACCTCTGCTTCTACACGTGACTCCCTATGTGTCTGTCCCTAGGAATCTGTAACCAAGAACCAAACTGGGGTCTCAATAAAGGAAAAAAGTTTCTATCAAGCAGAAGAGACGCTGTCTTACTTTTCGCCTGGGAAAATATACCCCAGTCCATTTTCCCACAACCAGTCTCTATACCACGTGTGCCCTCCCTCAAAACATGGTCCAGTCCTGTGCACAGCACTGAGACCCGGAGGCCATGGGAGTCTGCTAAAAACAGCCCTCCACATTCCCTGCTCTGAACTGGGTGCCCAAGGCGACCTCACTCTGACCTTGAAAAACCTCAACTCCCCTCCCGGGACTCTGTTTCCCCACTTGAAAAAGGATGAGGGTGGACTAGATGCCATCTTATCCTGTGCCCCCAAATGAGACAAAAACAGAGAGAGCAATATGCATCAAACTCTGGGATCTCCCGCCTGCCCGCGCAGCCAGGGCCCTTCACTGGAGCCTAACAAGGGCTTCGCGTTGTGGAGGGAACACAGGGGGCACGTGCATACTGGGGCAAGACGCTAGAGCTGAATCCTCCAAAGGATGATAATCCGGTCCAAGCCCCAGCCAGGCCTGACCCTTTCGGAGGCTGTTTACACACTTGGTCCCAGTCCCAGTGCCCAGTGGAGGACAACGGCCCACTCTTCAAACAGGACCAACCATGCAGGACCCCAGGGAGTCCTGGGGTTGGGGAAGAGTCTCTTGCCCTTACACCCCACAGGCAGGGCGTGCCACCCCTCTTTATCCCTTTCTCGGGTCTCCTCCCCAGGCTCTGCAGGACCCAGTCCCCAGGAGGGTGGGTTGAGCAGGTGCTAGACAGGCCTCTGACCCCTGGCTCCAGGCCAAAAGGAAAGTCCAAGGACCCAGGCATGGGGCCTCCCTCCCACCGGCCGCCAAGACGGGCAGGTGGGCCGCCTCCATATGGCCTCACTCAGGGGTCAGGTTAGTTCCTCGACCTCCACCTCAGCCAGGGACCCACACCCCACCAGCAAACCCAGGGCTTCACACTTACAGACACCAAGATAGAAGCACCTCCGGGACACCTGGGGGACAGCTCTGCATGACAACCCACAGAGCCCTCCGACTCTTCGGGGACTTCACTCCCAAGCACTGCCACCAACACCACCAACTCCAGGCTTTCCTCTCACCTCCAGCGCCGTCCCTGCCAAGAAGGCCCCCCCTGGTCAGGGACTGCTCACCCCCAGGATCCTCCAAGTCCAGGCCTTCCATCCCACGGCCTTTGCTCCAGACTCTACGAACCGTGGCCTCAACCCCTCCTCCCCCGACACCCTGCTCCCCGGCTCCCGGCTCCCAGTCCACCTGGGCCCTGGCTCCCCGGTCCCCCAGACCTCCGGCTACCCGGCTCCCGGCTCCCCGGTGCCCCTAAGCCCCTGCTCCCTGGCTCCCGACTCCCCCCGACACTCGGCTCCGCGGTCCCCGGACCCACGGCTCCCGGCTCCTCTTTCCCCCGAACTCCGTCTACCTGGCTCCCGGCTCCCCGGTACCCCGACCCCCGGCTCCCTGGTGCCCCCCGACCCCCGGCCCCTCCTCACCGGTCGCGGAGTCTCCTCACACACCGGCACCGCAAGCGCCAGCATCACGACCAGTGCAGCCGCCATACCGCCGTCCACGTTCGGCAGCCAGCAGCCGCTGCAAATCTCCGTCCTCCCGCCGCACTGCTGGAAGCATCGGCGGGGGCGCGGCAGGGAGCGCGCACGGAGGGGGGCGGCGCGGGGCGGGGCCCGCAGGGGGCACTGGCTCTGGCCTGGAGAGGCGCCTCCAGCGTGTCTAGGACACGGGGGCGGGGCCTGCCGGGATGGGCGGGAGCCTGGGGAGAAAGAAAAAGAAAACGTGATCAAAAACTGGTAGAGGGGGGCCGACCTCCCGTGGCTCACTCGGGAGAGTGCGGCGCTGGGAGCCCAGCGACCCCGTGTTCGGATCCTATACAGGGATGGCCTGTGCACTCCCTGCCTCAGCGCGGTGCGGGCGACAGCAGGCCAACGCTTGCCATCCCCTGGTGGCGATCCCCTTACCGGCGGTCATCTTAAAAATAAATAAATAAAAATAAATACAGAGTCGTTGAGGGCTGGCCCGTGGCTCACTCTGGAGAGTGTGGTGCTGATAACACCAAGGCTGCGGGTTTGGATCCTGTATGGGGATGGCCGGTTCGCTCACTGGCTGATCGTGGTGCTGACAACAGAAAGTCAAGGGTTAAGATCCCCTTACCGGTCATCTTTAACAAAAAAGAAAAGTCTTTGAAATGGTAAACTTTCTATAACAGAAAAAAATATAATGCTCTTGGATTGGAAGAATCAACACAGTGAAAATGTCCATACTACCCAAAGTGATATACATATTCAATGCAATCCCCATCAAAATTCCAAAGACATTTTTCTCAGAAATGGAAAGAACTATCCAGACATTTATATGGAATAATAAAAGACCACGCATAGCCAAAGCAATGCTGAGCAAAAAAAATAAAGCTGGAGGCATAACACTACCTGACTTTAAGCTATACTACAAAGAACAATAACCAAAACAGTATGGTACTGGCATAAAAACAGACACACTGATCAATGGGATAGAATACAGAATCCAGAAATCAACCCACACACTTACTGCCATCTCATCTTTGACAAAGGCACCACGCCTATTCACTGGGGAAGGGACTGCCTCTTCAGTAAATGGTGCTGGGATAACTAGATATCCGTATGCAGGAGAATGAAACTAGATCCATACCTCTCACCATATAGTAAAATCAACTCAAAATGGATTAAGGATTGAAATATACACCCTGAAACAATAAAACTTCTTAAAGAAAACATAGGAGAAACACTTCAGGAAATAGCACTGGACACAGACTTCATGAATACGACCCCAAAAGCACGGGCAACCAAAGGAAAAATAAACAAATGGGATTATATCAAACTAAACAGCTTCTGCACAGCAAAAGAAACAATTAACAGAGTTAAAAGACAACCAACAGAATGGGAGAAAATATTTGCAAAATATACATCTGACAAAGGATTAATATCCAGAATATATAAGGAACTCAAACAACTTTACAAGAAAAAACAAGCAACCCAATTAAAAAATGGGCAAAAGAACCAAGTAGGCATTTCTCTCAGGAAGATATACAAATGGCCAACAGACATATGAAAAAGTGCTCAACATCACTCAGCATCCGGGAAATGCAAATCAAAACCACACTGAGATACCATCTCACCCCAGTTAGGATGGCTAAAATCCAAAAGACTCTGAACGATAAATGCTGGCGAGGTTGCGCAGAAAAAGGAACTCTCATACATTGTTGGTGGGACTGCAAAATGGTGCAGCCTCTATGGAAAATGGTACAGAGGTTACTCAAACAATTGCAGATAGATCTACCATACGACCCAGCTATCCCACTGTTGGGAATATACCCAGAGGAATGGAAATCATCAAGTCGAAGGTATACCTGTTCCCCAATGTTCATCGCAGCACTCTTTACAATAGCCAAGAGTTGGAACCAGCCCAAATGTCCATCACTGGATGAGTGGATACGGAAAATGTGGTACATCTACACGATGGAATCCTACTCAGCTATAAAAACGAATGAAATACTGCCATTTGCAACAACATGGATGGACCTTGAGAGAATTATATTAAGTGAAACAAGTCAGGCAGAGAAAGAGAAATACCACATGTTCTCACTTATTGCTGGGAGATAAAAATTAATATATAAATTCACACACACACACACACACACACACACACACAAAATAACGGAGAGGGGAAGAAGATATAACAACCACAATTACTAGAAGTTGATACGACAAGCAAACAGAGGGGACATTGGTGGGGGGAGGGGGGAGGGGGGGAAGTTTTGGTGATGGGGAACAATAATCAGCCACAATGTATATCGACAAAATAAAATTAAAAAAAAAAAAATGAAGTCAGGAGCGAAGGATCTAATAAAAATACCTGGACGGCAGTTAGATTCAGAGAACGAGGAAGTGTCATGGGATGAGCATCCCGTGCAATGTTAGGACAACACCGAGGTCAAGGGTTCGGGTTCGGGTTCCCTACTGGCCAGCAGCCAAAATAATAATAATAACATTAAAAACATATGTAGCGCCCCGTGTCACATCAGTGATGCCCACGGCAAGAAGCCGCTCGGCACGCTGGCAGCTCTGCTCCGCATCGTGTCGGGATCTTCTACCAGGGCTTCGAAGAAGTCTATGGCCTGCACCGGGATGGCCCCCCTGCCTCAGGGGTGACGCACGAGTCCATCTCACTGCTCGGGGCTGGGAAGGCCGGGCTGGCAGGTCGGCTTCCTGGGCCACCTCTTCCTGGCCTTGACCAGGACCTGGCCCGTGGGATCGCACATCTGCCTGTATCGGTACGGCCAGGAGTTCGAGCAGCATCTGCTCAACTCTCTACTGAACTCGCTTCATTCTCGCTTTGGAGTTAGACCTCATGTCTCTACTGAACTTGCATGTGCTTTACACTTGGCGCGAGCCCGGCTTGGGTCTCTGGAGGTAGGCTGCACTCTCTCGATGGAACCTATATTTCTTCTCTGTTCTATTAAACTGGTTCTTTCTACCTGGAGTCTGCCCTTGAATTCCTTCCTGTGGCGGAGTCAAGAACCTGACAAGAGGACTGGGCCGGCTAAAAAGGACTATCTGGCCACCGCCACCCCCCCCCCACCACCCCGCTCAGACCCTACCTCCGACATCAGCTTCACTTAGTCTCATAGCTTAAAGTACCCGCTATATGACAGTGAACCCAAATTTACATCAATGGTCTTAACCCAGACCCCCACCAAAGTGCACCCACAGGCCAAGCCCCCACTGAACTGCACCCACGGGGCCAGTCCCCACCAAACTACCCCACAGGACAAGCCTCCCTCAAAGTAAACCAAAGGACACGTCCTCCCCAAAGTACACCCAAGGGCTCAGCCCCTACACGACTGCACCCACGGCCAGTGCCTCCCCCACTGCACCCACAAGCCCCACCTCCCACCAACTGCACTCACGGGACAAGCCCCCAACAAAGTGAACCCACGGGCCCCGTCCACACACAACTGCGTCAACAGGTCCAGGCCCCAACAACTGCAGCCACATTTCCAGCCCCCACCAAAGTGCACCCATGGGCCCAGCTCCCACCAAAGTGCATCCACAAACCCAACCCACACCAAAATGCACCCAGTACCCAGGCCCCAACCAACTGCACCCACGGGCAACGGCACCATCGGAGCTAGCCTCCGCCATAGAAACCCCACGGGCCCAGCCCCTCCCAACGTGACCCCATGGGTCCAAGCCCCACCAACTACCCGCACGCACCTAGCCCCCTCCCAGGTGCACGCAGGAGACCAGGAGCCCCGCCACCCCCCAGCTACACACCTGAGTCCAACCATCCTAACGGCACCCACGGGCCCAACCTCAGCAGAGTATACCCACTGGCCCGGTCCCCCACAATTACATCCTTGGTCACAGGCCCCTCACTGCCCAGCCTTCTCCAACTGCACCCAAGGTCCCGGCCCCCACCAACTGCACACACGGGACATGCGCACAGCAAAGGGCCCCCTCCCACCCATCGCACACCCAACTTGCCCGCACGACCCAAAGCCCCACCAACTGCTCCCACAGGCCCAGCCCCCACCGACTGTCCCCATGGGCCCTGACCCCACCATGGGGCTGACCCTCCACCAACTGCATCCAAGGCCCCCACCCCCCATTAACCGCACTCACGGACTTCGCCCCCAACAAAACCGCACGTACGGCCCACTTCCCAAACCAAAGGGCACCCATGGGCTCACCTCCCCACAACGGTGCCCTCGAGCACAGCCGCCCCCCCAACTCCACCCAAGGGCCTGGCCGGCCCCCAACTCCAACCACGGGCCCAACCCCACAAAACTACACCCACCGCACCAGCCCACCACCCACTGCACCCACGGGTCCAGCCTCCTCAAAGTACCCCCAAGGACAAAACCCCCTGGAGGGGATGGAGTTATGTTCCCCCCAAAACTCCCTGAAGCTTGAATTGTGTCCCCCAAGTTTCATGTATTCGCCCCTCAGCCCCCACTATGACTCTTAAGAGGGTGGGAAATCCTATTTTGGTCATTGAAACGTGGAGCCCTGAACAGGGGATTGGATTGCTGGACCTCGAAGTAGTGAACGAATTAAAGACGGTGCTCAGGGCCTGACTCGAAGGGCGTTCCAAGAAGACGAGAGTCTGCCTTTTGTTCTCTCTGCTCTCTCTGTTTCCATCACCGTCCAGTGTGAGAGCCCTGGGTCACTGTCACCAACACCAGATGGACTTTTGACGTCGCAGACTCAGAAACGGCAAGCGATAACTTTTGTTTCCTTTAGAAATTACCCAATTCCGAGGATTTTCTGCGAAGCCACGAAAACGGACTAATTCACCACCCTCCAAACTACACCCAAGGGCCCAGGCCCCACCCAACAGCACACACGGGCCAGCCAGCCGCAACGGGAACCACGGGCACAGAACCCTCTGGCCCAACCCTCCCCCGAATACACCCATGGACCCAGCACCCGCCAAACTACCCCCACGGGCCCAGCCCCTCCCAAGGTACCTCCATGGGCTCAGCAACCCAAAAAGGACATCCACAGGCCCAGGCCTAACCAACTACACCCATGGCCTTTACCCCCACACAACTGCACCCACGGGCCTAGCCCCACCCAACTGCACCCTCGGGCCAGCCAACCCCATCTGCAACCACGGGCACAGAACCCTCTGGCCCAACCCTCCCCAAAATGCACCCATGGACCCAGCAACCGCCAAACTACCCCCATGGGCCCAGCCCCTCCCAAGGTACCTCAATGGGCCCGGCAAACGAGAAAGGACAGCCACAGGCCCAGGCCTAACCAACTACACCCATGGCCTTTACCCCCACACAACTGCACCCACGGGCCCAGCCCCACCCAACTGCACCCTCGGGCCAGCCAGCCCCATCTGCAACCACGGGCACAGAACCCTCTGGCCCAACCCTCCCCCAAAGGCACCCATGGACCTAGCACCCGCCAACCTACCCCCACGGGCCCAGCCCCTCCCAAGGTACCCCCACAGACCAAGCACCCCCAAAGGTACACCCATGGACCTAAGCCTACTGAAACGCACATACGGTCCCAGACCCCACCCAAACGCCCCCACCGGCCCGGCCCCCACCAACTGTCCCCACGGGCCCAGCCCTCCCAACTAACCACATGGGCCCAGCCTCCACCCAGCTGCATGTATCTGACCAGGAAACACCCCAGCTACACACATGAGCCCAACCATCCTAACCGCACCCACGGGCCCAGACCCCAGCAAGTACACCCACGGTCAGCCATCCCCAGCTGCACCCAAAGCCACAGAACCCTCTGGCCTAACCCTCCCTCAAATGCACCCATGGATCCAGCACCCGCCAAACTGCCCCCACGGGTCCAGCCCCTCCCAAGGTACCTCAATGGGCCCGGCAACCGAGAAAGGACACCCACAGGCCCAGGCCTAACCAACTACTCCCATGGCCTTTACCCCCACACAACTGCACCCACGGGCCCAGCCCCCACCCAACGGCATCTGTGGCGACCTCCCCCCACCGAAAGCACCCCATCGGCCTAGACACCCCCAAAGCACACCCACGTTCCAACCCACACCCAACTGCACCCACCGGCCCAGCCCCCATTGAACTGCACCCATGGGGCCACTCCCCACCAAAGTACCCTCACAGGCCAAGCCTCCCTCAAAGTAAACCCAAGGACACATCCTCCTCAAAGTACAGCCAATGGCTTAGCCCCTATACGTCTGCACCCATGGCCAGGGCCTCCCCCACTGCACCCGCTGGCCCTACCTGCCACCAACTGCACTCACGGGACAAGCCTCCACAGAAGCGCAGCCACAGGCCCAGCCCCACCCAGAGCACGCCCATGCGCCCGGCCCCCACTCGAGTGCACGCAGGGGCCCAGCTCCCACCCGACTCTACCTACGTGTCCAGCCCCCACAAAGTACACCTGCGGGTCCAGCACCCCGCAAGTGCACTCGCGAATCCACCCCGCACCAACTGCACCCACAGGTCCAGACCCCCTCAATGCACGCACACGGGCCCTGCCCCTGCAAAGCACTACCGTGGGCTCAGCCCCCACCAAAGCACTACCACCGGCCCAGCTGCCCCCAACTGCAACCACGGGCCCAGCCCTCAGAAAGGTTCACCAATGGGCCCAGCTCCCACCAAACTGTACCCACAGACTCATATCGCTGAAAATGGAGCCATGGGTCCAGGCCCCCTGAAAATGCACCCATCAACCCAGCCCCACCCTATCTGCACCGACAACATGAGCCAACACCACCTACACCCACCGGTCCTGCACTCACCTCGCCAGGGCTTCTGTGTCTTTCAGAGAGCTGCCTGGCTGCTGGGCAAATGCCCTGCTTGAGAGGCATTTCAGAAAGGACCACTCGAATTACAAGGAAGAGGAGATGGACGTGGCGAAGCTCCTACAAGACGCGGCCCTTCCCTGGTCCTGCGGTTCCCTGCTCAGGACAGCCGACCCGGCTTAGGCCACTCCTACCTCTCCAAGAGCCCCCAGACCTCTGCTTCTACACGTGACTCCCTATGTGTCTGTCCCTAGGAATCTGTAACCAAGAACCAAACTGGGGTCTCAATAAAGGAAAAAAGTTTCTATCAAGCAGAAGAGACGCTGTCTTACTTTTCGCCTGGGAAAATATACCCCAGTCCATTTTCCCACAACCAGTCTCTATACCACGTGTGCCCTCCCTCAAAACATGGTCCAGTCCTGTGCACAGCACTGAGACCCGGAGGCCATGGGAGTCTGCTAAAAACAGCCCTCCACATTCCCTGCTCTGAACTGGGTGCCCAAGGCGACCTCACTCTGACCTTGAAAAACCTCAACTCCCCTCCCGGGACTCTGTTTCCCCGCTTGAAAAAGGATGAGGGTGGACTAGATGCCATCTTATCCTGTGCCCCCAAATGAGACAAAAACAGAGAGAGCAATATGCATCAAACTCTGGGATCTCCCGCCTGCCCGTGCAGCCAGGGCCCTTCACTGGAGCCTAACAAGGGCTTCGCGTTGTGGAGGGAACACAGGGGGCACGTGCATACTGGGGCAAGACGCTAGAGCTGAATCCTCCAAAGGATGATAATCCGGTCCAAGCCCCAGCCAGGCCTGACCCTTTCGGAGGCTGTTTACACACTTGGTCCCAGTCCCAGTGCCCAGTGGAGGACAACGGCCCACTCTTCAAACAGGACCAACCATGCAGGACCCCAGGGAGTCCTGGGGTTGGGGAAGAGTCTCTTGCCCTTACACCCCACAGGCAGGGCGTGCCACCCCTCTTTATCCCTTTCTCGGGTCTCCTCCCCAGGCTCTGCAGGACCCAGTCCCCAGGAGGGTGGGTTGAGCAGGTGCTAGACAGGCCTCTGACCCCTGGCTCCAGGCCAAAAGGAAAGTCCAAGGACCCAGGCATGGGGCCTCCCTCCCACCGGCCGCCAAGACGGGCAGGTGGGCCGCCTCCATATGGCCTCACTCAGGGGTCAGGTTAGTTCCTCGACCTCCACCTCAGCCAGGGACCCACACCCCACCAGCAAACCCAGGGCTTCACACTTACAGACACCAAGACAGAAGCACCTCCGGGACACCTGGGGGACAGCTCTGCATGACAACCCACAGAGCCCTGCGACTCTTCGGGGACTTCACTCCCAAGCACTGCCACCAACACCACCAACTCCAGGCTTTCCTCTCACCTCCAGCGCCGTCCCTGCCAAGAAGGCCCCCCCTGGTCAGGGACTGCTCACCCCCAGGATCCTCCAAGTCCAGGCCTTCCATCCCACGGCCTTTGCTCCAGACTCTACGAACCGTGGCCTCAACCCCTCCTCCCCCGACACCCTGCTCCCCGGCTCCCGGCTCCCAGTCCACCTGGGCCCTGGCTCCCCGGTCCCCCAGACCTCCGGCTACCCGGCTCCCGGCTCCCCGGTGCCCCTAAGCCCCTGCTCCCTGGCTCCCGACTCCCCCCGACACTCGGCTCCGCGGTCCCCGGACCCACGGCTCCCGGCTCCTCTTTCCCCCGAACTCCGCCTACCTGGCTCCCGGCTCCCCGGTACCCCGACCCCCGGCTCCCTGGTGCCCCCCGACCCCCGGCCCCTCCTCACCGGTCGCGGAGTCTCCTCACACACCGGCACCGCAAGCGCCAGCATCACGACCAGTGCAGCCGCCATACCGCCGTCCACGTTCGGCAGCCAGCAGCCGCTGCAAATCTCCGTCCTCCCGCCGCACTGCTGGAAGCATCGGCGGGGGCGCGGCAGGGAGCGCGCACGCAGGGGGGCGTCGCGGGGCGGGGCCCGCAGGGGGCACTGGCTCCCGCCTGGAGGGGCGCCTCCAGCGTTGCTAGGAGACGGGGGGCGGGGCCTGCCGGGATGGGCGGGAGCCTGGGGAGAAAGAAAAAGAAAACGTGATCAAAAAGTGGTAGAGGGGGGCCGACCTCCCGTGGCTCACTCGGGAGAGTGCGGCGCTGGGAGCCCAGCGACCCCGTGTTCGGATCCTATACAGGGATGGCCTGTGCACTCCCTGCCTCAGCGCGGTGCGGGCGACAGCAGGCCAACGCTTGCCATCCCCTGGTGGCGATCCCCTTACCGGCGGTCATCTTAAAAATAAATAAATAAAAATAAATACAGAGTGGTTGAGGGCTGGCCCGTGGCTCACTCTGGAGAGTGCGGTGCTGATAACACCAAGGCTGCGGGTTTGGATCCTGTATAGGGATGGCCGGTTCGCTCACTGGCTGATCGTGGTGCTGACAACAGAAAGTCAAGGGTTAAGATCCCCTTACCGGGTCATCTTTAACAAAAAAGAAAAGTCTTTGAAATGGTAAACTTTCTATAACAGAAAAAAATAGAATGCTCTTGGATTGGAAGAATCAACACAGTGAAAATGTCCATACTACCCAAAGTGATATACATATTCAATGCAATCCCCATCAAAATTCCAAAGACATTTTTCTCAGAAATGGAAAGAACTATCCACACATTTATATGGAATCATAAAAGACCACGCATAGCCAAAGCAATGCTGAGCAAAAAAAATAAAGCTGGAGGCATAACACTACCTGACTTTAAGCTATACTACAAAGAACAATAACCAAAACAGTATGGTACTGGCATAAAAACAGACACACTGATCAATGGGATAGAATACAGAATCCAGAAATCAACCCACACACTTACTGCCATCTCATCTTTGACAAAGGCACCACGCCTATTCACTGGGGAAGGGACTGCCTCTTCAGTAAATGGTGCTGGGATAACTAGATATCCGTATGCAGGAGAATGAAACTAGATCCATACCTCTCACCATATAGTAAAATCAACTCAAAATGGATTAAGGATTGAAATATACACCCTGAAACAATAAAACTTCTTAAAGAAAACATAGGAGAAACACTTCAGGAAATAGCACTGGACACAGACTTCATGAATACGACCCCAAAAGCACGGGCAACCAAAGGAAAAATAAACAAATGGGATTATATCAAACTAAACAGCTTCTGCACAGCAAAAGAAACAATTAACAGAGTTAAAAGACAACCAACAGAATGGGAGAAAATATTTGCAAAATATACATCTGACAAAGGATTAATATCCAGAATATATAAGGAACTCAAACAACTTTACAAGAAAAAACAAGCAACCCAATTAAAAAATGGGCAAAAGAACCAAGTAGGCATTTCTCTCAGGAAGATATACAAATGGCCAACAGACATATGAAAAAGTGCTCAACATCACTCAGCATCCGGGAAATGCAAATCAAAACCACACTGAGATACCATCTCACCCCAGTTAGGATGGCTAAAATCCAAAAGACTCTGAACGATAAATGCTGGCGAGGTTGCGCAGAAAAAGGAACTCTCATACATTGTTGGTGGGACTGCAAAATGGTGCAGCCTCTATGGAAAATGGTACAGAGGTTACTCAAACAATTGCAGATAGATCTACCATACGACCCAGCTATCCCACTGTTGGGAATATACCCAGAGGAATGGAAATCATCAAGTCGAAGGTATACCTGTTCCCCAATGTTCATCGCAGCACTCTTTACAATAGCCAAGAGTTGGAACCAGCCCAAATGTCCATCACTGGATGAGTGGATACGGAAAATGTGGTACATCTACACGATGGAATCCTACTCAGCTATAAAAACGAATGAAATACTGCCATTTGCAAGAACATGGATGGACCTTGAGAGAATTATATTAAGTGAAACAAGTCAGGCAGAGAAAGAGAAATACCACATGTTCTCACTTATTGCTGGGAGATAAAAATTAATATATAAATTCACACACACACACACACACACACACACACACACACAAAATAACGGAGAGGGGAAGAAGATATAACAACCACAATTACTAGAAGTTGATACGACAAGCAAACAGAGGGGACATTGGTGGGGGGGAGGGGGGAGGGGGGGAAGTTTTGGTGATGGGGAACAATAATCAGCCACAATGTATATCGACAAAATAAAATTAAAAAAAAAAAAATGAAGTCAGGAGCGAAGGATCTAATAAAAATACCTGGACGGCAGTTAGATTCAGAGAACGAGGAAGTGTCATGGGATGAGCATCCCGTGCAATGTTAGGACAACACCGAGGTCAAGGGTTCGGGTTCGGGTTCCCTACTGGCCAGCAGCCAAAATAATAATAATAACATTAAAAACATATGTAGCGCCCCGTGTCACATCAGTGATGCCCACGGCAAGAAGCCGCTCGGCACGCTGGCAGCTCTGCTCCGCATCGTGTCGGGATCTTCTACCAGGGCTTCGAAGAAGTCTATGGCCTGCACCGGGATGGCCCCCCTGCCTCAGGGGTGACGCACGAGTCCATCTCACTGCTCGGGGCTGGGAAGGCCGGGCTGGCAGGTCGGCTTCCTGGGCCACCTCTTCCTGGCCTTGACCAGGACCTGGCCCGTGGGATCGCACATCTGCCTGTATCGGTACGGCCAGGAGTTCGAGCAGCATCTGCTCAACTCTCTACTGAACTCGCTTCATTCTCGCTTTGGAGTTAGACCTCATGTCTCTACTGAACTTGCATGTGCGTTACACTTGGCGCGAGCCCGGCTTGGGTCTCTGGAGCTAGGCTGCACTCTCTCGATGGAACCTATATTTCTTCTCTGTTCTATTAAACTGGTTCTTTCTACCTGGAGTCTGCCCTTGAATTCCTTCCTGTGGCGGAGTCAAGAACCTGACAAGAGGACTGGGCCGGCTAAAAAGGACTATCTGGCCACCGCCACCCCCCCCCCCACCACCCCGCTCAGACCCTACCTCCGACATCAGCTTCACTTAGTCTCATAGCTTAAAGTACCCGCTATATGACAGTGAACCCAAATTTACATCAATGGTCTTAACCCAGACCCCCACCAAAGTGCACCCACAGGCCAAGCCCCCACTGAACTGCACCCACGGGGCCAGTCCCCACCAAACTACCCCACAGGACAAGCCTCCCTCAAAGTAAACCAAAGGACACGTCCTCCCCAAAGTACACCCAAGGGCTCAGCCCCTACACGACTGCACCCACGGCCAGTGCCTCCCCCACTGCACCCACAAGCCCCACCTCCCACCAACTGCACTCACGGGACAAGCCCCCAACAAAGTGAACCCACGGGCCCCGTCCACACACAACTGCGTCAACAGGTCCAGGCCCCAACAACTGCAGCCACATTTCCAGCCCCCACCAAAGTGCACCCATGGGCCCAGCTCCCACCAAAGTGCATCCACAAACCCAACCCACACCAAAATGCACCCAGTACCCAGGCCCCAACCAACTGCACCCACGGGCAACGGCACCATCGGAGCTAGCCTCCGCCATAGAAACCCCACGGGCCCAGCCCCTCCCAACGTGACCCCATGGGTCCAAGCCCCACCAACTACCCGCACGCACCTAGCCCCCTCCCAGGTGCACGCAGGAGACCAGGAGCCCCGCCACCCCCCAGCTACACACCTGAGTCCAACCATCCTAACGGCACCCACGGGCCCAACCTCAGCAGAGTATACCCACTGGCCCGGTCCCCCACAATTACATCCTTGGTCACAGGCCCCTCACTGCCCAGCCTTCTCCAACTGCACCCAAGGTCCCGGCCCCCACCAACTGCACACACGGGACATGCGCACAGCAAAGGGCCCCCTCCCACCCATCGCACACCCAACTTGCCCGCACGACCCAAAGCCCCACCAACTGCTCCCACAGGCCCAGCCCCCACCGACTGTCCCCATGGGCCCTGACCCCACCATGGGGCTGACCCTCCACCAACTGCATCCAAGGCCCCCACCCCCCATTAACCGCACTCACGGACTTCGCCCCCAACAAAACCGCACGTACGGCCCACTTCCCAAACCAAAGGGCACCCATGGGCTCACCTCCCCACAACGGTGCCCTCGAGCACAGCCGCCCCCCCAACTCCACCCAAGGGCCTGGCCGGCCCCCAACTCCAACCACGGGCCCAACCCCACAAAACTACACCCACCGCACCAGCCCACCACCCACTGCACCCACGGGTCCAGCCTCCTCAAAGTACCCCCAAGGACAAAACCCCCTGGAGGGGATGGAGTTATGTTCCCCCCAAAACTCCCTGAAGCTTGAATTGTGTCCCCCAAGTTTCATGTATTCGCCCCTCAGCCCCCACTATGACTCTTAAGAGGGTGGGAAACCCTATTTTGGTCATTGAAACGTGGAGCCCTGAACAGGGGATTGGATTGCTGGACCTCGAAGTAGTGAACGAATTAAAGACGGTGCTCAGGGCCTGACTCGAAGGGCGTTCCAAGAAGACGAGAGTCTGCCTTTTGTTCTCTCTGCTCTCTCTGTTTCCATCACCGTCCAGTGTGAGAGCCCTGGGTCACTGTCACCAACACCAGATGGACTTTTGACGTCGCAGACTCAGAAACGGCAAGCGATAACTTTTGTTTCCTTTAGAAATTACCCAATTCCGAGGATTTTCTGCGAAGCCACGAAAACGGACTAATTCACCACCCTCCAAACTACACCCAAGGGCCCAGGCCCCACCCAACAGCACACACGGGCCAGCCAGCCGCAACGGGAACCACGGGCACAGAACCCTCTGGCCCAACCCTCCCCCGAATACACCCATGGACCCAGCACCCGCCAAACTACCCCCACGGGCCCAGCCCCTCCCAAGGTACCTCCATGGGCTCAGCAACCCAAAAAGGACATCCACAGGCCCAGGCCTAACCAACTACACCCATGGCCTTTACCCCCACACAACTGCACCCACGGGCCTAGCCCCACCCAACTGCACCCTCGGGCCAGCCAACCCCATCTGCAACCACGGGCACAGAACCCTCTGGCCCAACCCTCCCCAAAATGCACCCATGGACCCAGCAACCGCCAAACTACCCCCATGGGCCCAGCCCCTCCCAAGGTACCTCAATGGGCCCGGCAAACGAGAAAGGACAGCCACAGGCCCAGGCCTAACCAACTACACCCATGGCCTTTACCCCCACACAACTGCACCCACGGGCCCAGCCCCACCCAACTGCACCCTCGGGCCAGCCAGCCCCATCTGCAACCACGGGCACAGAACCCTCTGGCCCAACCCTCCCCCAAAGGCACCCATGGACCTAGCACCCGCCAACCTACCCCCACGGGCCCAGCCCCTCCCAAGGTACCCCCACAGACCAAGCACCCCCAAAGGTACACCCATGGACCTAAGCCTACTGAAACGCACATACGGTCCCAGACCCCACCCAAACGCCCCCACCGGCCCGGCCCCCACCAACTGTCCCCACGGGCCCAGCCCTCCCAACTAACCACATGGGCCCAGCCTCCACCCAGCTGCATGTATCTGACCAGGAAACACCCCAGCTACACACATGAGCCCAACCATCCTAACCGCACCCACGGGCCCAGACCCCAGCAAGTACACCCACGGTCAGCCATCCCCAGCTGCACCCAAAGCCACAGAACCCTCTGGCCTAGCCCTCCCTCAAATGCACCCATGGATCCAGCACCCGCCAAACTGCCCCCACAGGTCCAGCCCCTCCCAAGGTACCTCAATGGGCCCGGCAACCGAGAAAGGACACCCACAGGCCCAGGCCTAACCAACTACTCCCATGGCCTTTACCCCCACACAACTGCACCCACGGGCCCAGCCCCCACCCAACGGCATCTGTGGCGACCTCCCCCCACCGAAAGCACCCCATCGGCCTAGACACCCCCAAAGCACACCCACGTTCCAACCCACACCCAACTGCACCCACCGGCCCAGCCCCCATTGAACTGCACCCATGGGGCCACTCCCCACCAAAGTACCCTCACAGGCCAAGCCTCCCTCAAAGTAAACCCAAGGACACATCCTCCTCAAAGTACAGCCAATGGCTTAGCCCCTATACGTCTGCACCCATGGCCAGGGCCTCCCCCACTGCACCCGCTGGCCCTACCTGCCACCAACTGCACTCACGGGACAAGCCTCCACAGAAGCGCAGCCACAGGCCCAGCCCCACCCAGAGCACGCCCATGCGCCCGGCCCCCACTCGAGTGCACGCAGGGGCCCAGCTCCCACCCGACTCTACCTACGTGTCCAGCCCCCACAAAGTACACCTGCGGGTCCAGCACCCCGCAAGTGCACTCGCGAATCCACCCCGCACCAACTGCACCCACAGGTCCAGACCCCCTCAATGCACGCACACGGGCCCTGCCCCTGCAAAGCACTACCGTGGGCTCAGCCCCCACCAAAGCACTACCACCGGCCCAGCTGCCCCCAACTGCAACCACGGGCCCAGCCCTCAGAAAGGTTCACCAATGGGCCCAGCTCCCACCAAACTGTACCCACAGACTCATATCGCTGAAAATGGAGCCATGGGTCCAGGCCCCCTGAAAATGCACCCATCAACCCAGCCCCACCCTATCTGCACCGACAACATGAGCCAACACCACCTACACCCACCGGTCCTGCACTCACCTCGCCAGGGCTTCTGTGTCTTTCAGAGAGCTGCCTGGCTGCTGGGCAAATGCCCTGCTTGAGAGGCATTTCAGAAAGGACCACTCGAATTACAAGGAAGAGGAGATGGACGTGGCGAAGCTCCTACAAGACGCGGCCCTTCCCTGGTCCTGCGGTTCCCTGCTCAGGACAGCCGACCCGGCTTAGGCCACTCCTACCTCTCCAAGAGCCCCCAGACCTCTGCTTCTACACGTGACTCCCTATGTGTCTGTCCCTAGGAATCTGTAACCAAGAACCAAACTGGGGTCTCAATAAAGGAAAAAAGTTTCTATCAAGCAGAAGAGACGCTGTCTTACTTTTCGCCTGGGAAAATATACCCCAGTCCATTTTCCCACAACCAGTCTCTATACCACGTGTGCCCTCCCTCAAAACATGGTCCAGTCCTGTGCACAGCACTGAGACCCGGAGGCCATGGGAGTCTGCTAAAAACAGCCCTCCACATTCCCTGCTCTGAACTGGGTGCCCAAGGCGACCTCACTCTGACCTTGAAAAACCTCAACTCCCCTCCCGGGACTCTGTTTCCCCGCTTGAAAAAGGATGAGGGTGGACTAGATGCCATCTTATCCTGTGCCCCCAAATGAGACAAAAACAGAGAGAGCAATATGCATCAAACTCTGGGATCTCCCGCCTGCCCGTGCAGCCAGGGCCCTTCACTGGAGCCTAACAAGGGCTTCGCGTTGTGGAGGGAACACAGGGGGCACGTGCATACTGGGGCAAGACGCTAGAGCTGAATCCTCCAAAGGATGATAATCCGGTCCAAGCCCCAGCCAGGCCTGACCCTTTCGGAGGCTGTTTACACACTTGGTCCCAGTCCCAGTGCCCAGTGGAGGACAACGGCCCACTCTTCAAACAGGACCAACCATGCAGGACCCCAGGGAGTCCTGGGGTTGGGGAAGAGTCTCTTGCCCTTACACCCCACAGGCAGGGCGTGCCACCCCTCTTTATCCCTTTCTCGGGTCTCCTCCCCAGGCTCTGCAGGACCCAGTCCCCAGGAGGGTGGGTTGAGCAGGTGCTAGACAGGCCTCTGACCCCTGGCTCCAGGCCAAAAGGAAAGTCCAAGGACCCAGGCATGGGGCCTCCCTCCCACCGGCCGCCAAGACGGGCAGGTGGGCCGCCTCCATATGGCCTCACTCAGGGGTCAGGTTAGTTCCTCGACCTCCACCTCAGCCAGGGACCCACACCCCACCAGCAAACCCAGGGCTTCACACTTACAGACACCAAGACAGAAGCACCTCCGGGACACCTGGGGGACAGCTCTGCATGACAACCCACAGAGCCCTGCGACTCTTCGGGGACTTCACTCCCAAGCACTGCCACCAACACCACCAACTCCAGGCTTTCCTCTCACCTCCAGCGCCGTCCCTGCCAAGAAGGCCCCCCCTGGTCAGGGACTGCTCACCCCCAGGATCCTCCAAGTCCAGGCCTTCCATCCCACGGCCTTTGCTCCAGACTCTACGAACCGTGGCCTCAACCCCTCCTCCCCCGACACCCTGCTCCCCGGCTCCCGGCTCCCAGTCCACCTGGGCCCTGGCTCCCCGGTCCCCCAGACCTCCGGCTACCCGGCTCCCGGCTCCCCGGTGCCCCTAAGCCCCTGCTCCCTGGCTCCCGACTCCCCCCGACACTCGGCTCCGCGGTCCCCGGACCCACGGCTCCCGGCTCCTCTTTCCCCCGAACTCCGCCTACCTGGCTCCCGGCTCCCCGGTACCCCGACCCCCGGCTCCCTGGTGCCCCCCGACCCCCGGCCCCTCCTCACCGGTCGCGGAGTCTCCTCACACACCGGCACCGCAAGCGCCAGCATCACGACCAGTGCAGCCGCCATACCGCCGTCCACGTTCGGCAGCCAGCAGCCGCTGCAAATCTCCGTCCTCCCGCCGCACTGCTGGAAGCATCGGCGGGGGCGCGGCAGGGAGCGCGCACGCAGGGGGGCGTCGCGGGGCGGGGCCCGCAGGGGGCACTGGCTCCCGCCTGGAGGGGCGCCTCCAGCGTTGCTAGGAGACGGGGGGCGGGGCCTGCCGGGATGGGCGGGAGCCTGGGGAGAAAGAAAAAGAAAACGTGATCAAAAAGTGGTAGAGGGGGGCCGACCTCCCGTGGCTCACTCGGGAGAGTGCGGCGCTGGGAGCCCAGCGACCCCGTGTTCGGATCCTATACAGGGATGGCCTGTGCACTCCCTGCCTCAGCGCGGTGCGGGCGACAGCAGGCCAACGCTTGCCATCCCCTGGTGGCGATCCCCTTACCGGCGGTCATCTTAAAAATAAATAAATAAAAATAAATACAGAGTGGTTGAGGGCTGGCCCGTGGCTCACTCTGGAGAGTGCGGTGCTGATAACACCAAGGCTGCGGGTTTGGATCCTGTATAGGGATGGCCGGTTCGCTCACTGGCTGATCGTGGTGCTGACAACAGAAAGTCAAGGGTTAAGATCCCCTTACCGGGTCATCTTTAACAAAAAAGAAAAGTCTTTGAAATGGTAAACTTTCTATAACAGAAAAAAATAGAATGCTCTTGGATTGGAAGAATCAACACAGTGAAAATGTCCATACTACCCAAAGTGATATACATATTCAATGCAATCCCCATCAAAATTCCAAAGACATTTTTCTCAGAAATGGAAAGAACTATCCACACATTTATATGGAATCATAAAAGACCACGCATAGCCAAAGCAATGCTGAGCAAAAAAAATAAAGCTGGAGGCATAACACTACCTGACTTTAAGCTATACTACAAAGAACAATAACCAAAACAGTATGGTACTGGCATAAAAACAGACACACTGATCAATGGGATAGAATACAGAATCCAGAAATCAACCCACACACTTACTGCCATCTCATCTTTGACAAAGGCACCACGCCTATTCACTGGGGAAGGGACTGCCTCTTCAGTAAATGGTGCTGGGATAACTAGATATCCGTATGCAGGAGAATGAAACTAGATCCATACCTCTCACCATATAGTAAAATCAACTCAAAATGGATTAAGGATTGAAATATACACCCTGAAACAATAAAACTTCTTAAAGAAAACATAGGAGAAACACTTCAGGAAATAGCACTGGACACAGACTTCATGAATACGACCCCAAAAGCACGGGCAACCAAAGGAAAAATAAACAAATGGGATTATATCAAACTAAACAGCTTCTGCACAGCAAAAGAAACAATTAACAGAGTTAAAAGACAACCAACAGAATGGGAGAAAATATTTGCAAAATATACATCTGACAAAGGATTAATATCCAGAATATATAAGGAACTCAAACAACTTTACAAGAAAAAACAAGCAACCCAATTAAAAAATGGGCAAAAGAACCAAGTAGGCATTTCTCTCAGGAAGATATACAAATGGCCAACAGACATATGAAAAAGTGCTCAACATCACTCAGCATCCGGGAAATGCAAATCAAAACCACACTGAGATACCATCTCACCCCAGTTAGGATGGCTAAAATCCAAAAGACTCTGAACGATAAATGCTGGCGAGGTTGCGCAGAAAAAGGAACTCTCATACATTGTTGGTGGGACTGCAAAATGGTGCAGCCTCTATGGAAAATGGTACAGAGGTTACTCAAACAATTGCAGATAGATCTACCATACGACCCAGCTATCCCACTGTTGGGAATATACCCAGAGGAATGGAAATCATCAAGTCGAAGGTATACCTGTTCCCCAATGTTCATCGCAGCACTCTTTACAATAGCCAAGAGTTGGAACCAGCCCAAATGTCCATCACTGGATGAGTGGATACGGAAAATGTGGTACATCTACACGATGGAATCCTACTCAGCTATAAAAACGAATGAAATACTGCCATTTGCAAGAACATGGATGGACCTTGAGAGAATTATATTAAGTGAAACAAGTCAGGCAGAGAAAGAGAAATACCACATGTTCTCACTTATTGCTGGGAGATAAAAATTAATATATAAATTCACACACACACACACACACACACACACACACACACAAAATAACGGAGAGGGGAAGAAGATATAACAACCACAATTACTAGAAGTTGATACGACAAGCAAACAGAGGGGACATTGGTGGGGGGAGGGGGGAGGGGGGGAAGTTTTGGTGATGGGGAACAATAATCAGCCACAATGTATATCGACAAAATAAATTTAAAAAAAAAAAAATGAAGTCAGGAGCGAAGGATCTAATAAAAATACCTGGACGGCAGTTAGATTCAGAGAACGAGGAAGTGTCATGGGATGAGCATCCCGTGCAATGTTAGGACAACACCGAGGTCAAGGGTTCGGGTTCGGGTTCCCTACTGGCCAGCAGCCAAAATAATAATAATAACATTAAAAACATATGTAGCGCCCCGTGTCACATCAGTGATGCCCACGGCAAGAAGCCGCTCGGCACGCTGGCAGCTCTGCTCCGCATCGTGTCGGGATCTTCTACCAGGGCTTCGAAGAAGTCTATGGCCTGCACCGGGATGGCCCCCCTGCCTCAGGGGTGATGCACGAGTCCATCTCACTGCTCGGGGCTGGGAAGGCCGGGCTGGCAGGTCGGCTTCCTGGGCCACCTCTTCCTGGCCTTGACCAGGACCTGGCCCGTGGCATCGCACATCTGCCTGTATCGGTACGGCCAGGAGTTCGAGCAGCATCTGCTCAACTCTCTACTGAACTCGCTTCATTCTCGCTTTGGAGTTAGACCTCATGTCTCTACTGAACTTGCATGTGCGTTACACTTGGCGCGAGCCCGGCTTGGGTCTCTGGAGCTAGGCTGCACTCTCTCGATGGAACCTATATTTCTTCTCTGTTCTATTAAACTGGTTCTTTCTACCTGGAGTCTGCCCTTGAATTCCTTCCTGTGGCGGAGTCAAGAACCTGACAAGAGGACTGGGCCGGCTAAAAAGGACTATCTGGCCACCGCCACCCGCCCCCACCACCCCGCTCAGACCCTACCTCCGACATCAGCTTCACTTAGTCTCATAGCTTAAAGTACCCGCTATATGACAGTGAACCCAAATTTTCATCAATGGTCTTAACCCAGACCCCCACCAAAGTGCACCCACAGGCCAAGCCCCCACTGAACTGCACCCACGGGGCCAGTCCCCACCAAACTACCCCACAGGACAAGCCTCCCTCAAAGTAAACCAAAGGACACGTCCTCCCCAAAGTACACCCAAGGGCTCAGCCCCTACACGACTGCACCCACGGCCAGTGCCTCCCCCACTGCACCCACAAGCCCCACCTCCCACCAACTGCACTCACGGGACAAGCCCCCAACAAAGTGAACCCACGGGCCCCGTCCACACACAACTGCGTCAACAGGTCCAGGCCCCAACAACTGCAGCCACATTTCCAGCCCCCACCAAAGTGCACCCATGGGCCCAGCTCCCACCAAAGTGCATCCACAAACCCAACCCACACCAAAATGCACCCAGTACCCAGGCCCCAACCAACTGCACCCACGGGCAACGGCACCATCGGAGCTAGCCTCCGCCATAGAAACCCCACGGGCCCAGCCCCTCCCAACGTGACCCCATGGGTCCAAGCCCCACCAACTACCCGCACGCACCTAGCCCCCTCCCAGGTGCACGCAGGAGACCAGGAGCCCCGCCACCCCCCAGCTACACACCTGAGTCCAACCATCCTAACGGCACCCACGGGCCCAACCTCAGCAGAGTATACCCACTGGCCCGGTCCCCCACAATTACATCCTTGGTCACAGGCCCCTCACTGCCCAGCCTTCTCCAACTGCACCCAAGGTCCCGGCCCCCACCAACTGCACACACGGGACATGCGCACAGCAAAGGGCCCCCTCCCACCCATCGCACACCCAACTTGCCCGCACGACCCAAAGCCCCACCAACTGCTCCCACAGGCCCAGCCCCCACCGACTGTCCCCATGGGCCCTGACCCCACCATGGGGCTGACCCTCCACCAACTGCATCCAAGGCCCCCACCCCCCATTAACCGCACTCACGGACTTCGCCCCCAACAAAACCGCACGTACGGCCCACTTCCCAAACCAAAGGGCACCCATGGGCTCACCTCCCCACAACGGTGCCCTCGAGCACAGCCGCCCCCCCAACTCCACCCAAGGGCCTGGCCGGCCCCCAACTCCAACCACGGGCCCAACCCCACAAAACTACACCCACCGCACCAGCCCACCACCCACTGCACCCACGGGTCCAGCCTCCTCAAAGTACCCCCAAGGACAAAACCCCCTGGAGGGGATGGAGTTATGTTCCCCCCAAAACTCCCTGAAGCTTGAATTGTGTCCCCCAAGTTTCATGTATTCGCCCCTCAGCCCCCACTATGACTCTTAAGAGGGTGGGAAATCCTATTTTGGTCATTGAAACGTGGAGCCCTGAACAGGGGATTGGATTGCTGGACCTCGAAGTAGTGAACGAATTAAAGACGGTGCTCAGGGCCTGACTCGAAGGGCGTTCCAAGAAGACGAGAGTCTGCCTTTTGTTCTCTCTGCTCTCTCTGTTTCCATCACCGTCCAGTGTGAGAGCCCTGGGTCACTGTCACCAACACCAGATGGACTTTTGACGTCGCAGACTCAGAAACGGCAAGCGATAACTTTTGTTTCCTTTAGAAATTACCCAATTCCGAGGATTTTCTGCGAAGCCACGAAAACGGACTAATTCACCACCCTCCAAACTACACCCAAGGGCCCAGGCCCCACCCAACAGCACACACGGGCCAGCCAGCCGCAACGGGAACCACGGGCACAGAACCCTCTGGCCCAACCCTCCCCCGAATACACCCATGGACCCAGCACCCGCCAAACTACCCCCACGGGCCCAGCCCCTCCCAAGGTACCTCCATGGGCTCAGCAACCCAAAAAGGACATCCACAGGCCCAGGCCTAACCAACTACACCCATGGCCTTTACCCCCACACAACTGCACCCACGGGCCTAGCCCCACCCAACTGCACCCTCGGGCCAGCCAACCCCATCTGCAACCACGGGCACAGAACCCTCTGGCCCAACCCTCCCCAAAATGCACCCATGGACCCAGCAACCGCCAAACTACCCCCATGGGCCCAGCCCCTCCCAAGGTACCTCAATGGGCCCGGCAAACGAGAAAGGACAGCCACAGGCCCAGGCCTAACCAACTACACCCATGGCCTTTACCCCCACACAACTGCACCCACGGGCCCAGCCCCACCCAACTGCACCCTCGGGCCAGCCAGCCCCATCTGCAACCACGGGCACAGAACCCTCTGGCCCAACCCTCCCCCAAAGGCACCCATGGACCTAGCACCCGCCAACCTACCCCCACGGGCCCAGCCCCTCCCAAGGTACCCCCACAGACCAAGCACCCCCAAAGGTACACCCATGGACCTAAGCCTACTGAAACGCACATACGGTCCCAGACCCCACCCAAACGCCCCCACCGGCCCGGCCCCCACCAACTGTCCCCACGGGCCCAGCCCTCCCAACTAACCACATGGGCCCAGCCTCCACCCAGCTGCATGTATCTGACCAGGAAACACCCCAGCTACACACATGAGCCCAACCATCCTAACCGCACCCACGGGCCCAGACCCCAGCAAGTACACCCACGGTCAGCCATCCCCAGCTGCACCCAAAGCCACAGAACCCTCTGGCCTAGCCCTCCCTCAAATGCACCCATGGATCCAGCACCCGCCAAACTGCCCCCACGGGTCCAGCCCCTCCCAAGGTACCTCAATGGGCCCGGCAACCGAGAAAGGACACCCACAGGCCCAGGCCTAACCAACTACTCCCATGGCCTTTACCCCCACACAACTGCACCCACGGGCCCAGCCCCCACCCAACGGCATCTGTGGCGACCTCCCCCCACCGAAAGCACCCCATCGGCCTAGACACCCCCAAAGCACACCCACGTTCCCAACCCACACCCAACTGCACCCACCGGACCAGCCCCCATTGAACTGCACCCATGGGGCCACTCCCCACCAAAGTACCCTCACAGGCCAAGCCTCCCTCAAAGTAAACCCAAGGACACATCCTCCTCAAAGTACAGCCAATGGCTTAGCCCCTATACGTCTGCACCCATGGCCAGGGCCTCCCCCACTGCACCCGCTGGCCCTACCTGCCACCAACTGCACTCACGGGACAAGCCTCCACAGAAGCGCAGCCACAGGCCCAGCCCCACCCAGAGCACGCCCATGCGCCCGGCCCCCACTCGAGTGCACGCAGGGGCCCAGCTCCCACCCGACTCTACCTACGTGTCCAGCCCCCACCAAGTACACCTGCGGGTCCAGCACCCCGCAAGTGCACTCGCGAATCCACCCCGCACCAACTGCACCCACAGGTCCAGACCCCCTCAATGCACGCACACGGGCCCTGCCCCTGCAAAGCACTACCGTGGGCTCAGCCCCCACCAAATCACTACCACCGGCCCAGCTGCCCCCAACTGCAACCACGGGCCTAGCCCTCAGAAAGGTTCACCAATGGGCCCAGCTCCCACCAAACTGTACCCACAGACTCATATCGCTGAAAATGGAGCCATGGGTCCAGGCCCCCTGAAAATGCACCCATCAACCCAGCCCCACCCTATCTGCACCGACAACATGAGCCAACACCACCTACACCCACCGGTCCTGCACTCACCTCGCCAGGGCTTCTGTGTCTTACAGAGAGCTGCCTGGCTGCTGGGCAAATGCCCTGCTTGAGAGGCATTTCAGAAAGGACCACTCGAATTACAAGGAAGAGGAGATGGACGTGGCGAAGCTCCTACAAGACGCGGCCCTTCCCTGGTCCTGCGGTTCCCTGCTCAGGACAGCCGACCCGGCTTAGGCCACTCCTACCTCTCCAAGAGCCCCCAGACCTCTGCTCCTACACGTGACTCCCTATGTGTCTGTCCCTAGGAATCTGTAACCAAGAACCAAACTGGGGTCTCAAGAAAGGAAAAAAGTTTCTATCAAGCAGAAGAGACGCTGTCTTACTTTTCGCCTGGGAAAATATACCCCAGTCCATTTTCCCACAACCAGTCTCTATACCACGTGTGCCCTCCCTCAAAACATGGTCCAGTCCTGTGCACAGCACTGAGACCCGGAGGCCATGGGAGTCTGCTAAAAACAGCCCTCCACATTCCCTGCTCTGAACTGGGTGCCCAAGGCGACCTCACTCTGACCTTGAAAAACCTCAACTCCCCTCCCGGGACTCTGTTTCCCCGCTTGAAAAAGGATGAGGGTGGACTAGATGCCATCTTATCCTGTGCCCCCAAATGAGACAAAAACAGAGAGAGCAATATGCATCAAACTCTGGGATCTCCCGCCTGCCCGCGCAGCCAGGGCCCTTCACTGGAGCCTAACAAGGGCTTCGCGTTGTGGAGGGAACACAGGGGGCACGTGCATACTGGGGCAAGACGCTAGAGCTGAATCCTCCAAAGGATGATAATCCGGTCCAAGCCCCAGCCAGGCCTGACCCTTTCGGAGGCTGTTTACACACTTGGTCCCAGTCCCAGTGCCCAGTGGAGGACAACGGCCCACTCTTCAAACAGGACCAACCATGCAGGACCCCAGGGAGTCCTGGGGTTGGGGAAGAGTCTCTTGCCCTTACACCCCACAGGCAGGGCGTGCCACCCCTCTTTATCCCTTTCTCGGGTCTCCTCCCCAGGCTCTGCAGGACCCAGTCCCCAGGAGGGTGGGTTGAGCAGGTGCTAGACAGGCCTCTGACCCCTGGCTCCAGGCCAAAAGGAAAGTCCAAGGACCCAGGCATGGGGCCTCCCTCCCACCGGCCGCCAAGACGGGCAGGTGGGCCGCCTCCATATGGCCTCACTCAGGGGTCAGGTTAGTTCCTCGACCTCCACCTCAGCCAGGGACCCACACCCCACCAGCAAACCCAGGGCTTCACACTTACAGACACCAAGATAGAAGCACCTCCGGGACACCTGGGGGACAGCTCTGCATGACAACCCACAGAGCCCTCCGACTCTTCGGGGACTTCACTCCCAAGCACTGCCACCAACACCACCAACTCCAGGCTTTCCTCTCACCTCCAGCGCCGTCCCTGCCAAGAACGCCCCCCCTGGTCAGGGACTGCTCACCCCCAGGATCCTCCAAGTCCAGGCCTTCCATCCCACGGCCTTTGCTCCAGACTCTACGAACCGAACCGTAGCCTCAACCCCTCCTCCCCCGACACCCTGCTCCCCGGCTCCCGGCTCCCAGTCCACCTGGGCCCTGGCTCCCCGGTCCCCCAGACCTCCGGCTACCCGGCTCCCGGCTCCCCGGTGCCCCTAAGCCCCTGCTCCCTGGCTCCCGACTCCCCCCGACACTCGGCTCCGCGGTCCCCGGACCCACGGCTCCCGGCTCCTCTTTCCCCCGAACTCCGTCTACCTGGCTCCCGGCTCCCCGGTACCCCGACCCCCGGCTCCCTGGTGCCCCCCGACCCCCGGCCCCTCCTCACCGGTCGCGGAGTCTCCTCACACACCGGCACCGCAAGCGCCAGCATCACGACCAGTGCAGCCGCCATACCGCCGTCCACGTTCGGCAGCCAGCAGCCGCTGCAAATCTCCGTCCTCCCGCCGCACTGCTGGAAGCATCGGCGGGGGCGCGGCAGGGAGCGCGCACGGAGGGGGGCGGCGCGGGGCGGGGCCCGCAGGGGGCACTGGCTCCGGCCTGGAGAGGCGCCTCCAGCGTGTCTAGGACATGGGGGCGGGGCCTGCCGGGATGGGCGGGAGCCTGGGGAGAAAGAAAAAGAAAACGTGATCAAAAACTGGTAGAGGGGGGCCGACCTCCCGTGGCTCACTCGGGAGAGTGCGGCGCTGGGAGCCCAGCGACCCCGTGTTCGGATCCTATACAGGGATGGCCTGTGCACTCCCTGCCTCAGCGCGGTGCGGGCGACAGCAGGCCAACGCTTGCCATCCCCTGGTGGCGATCCCCTTACCGGCGGTCATCTTAAAAATAAATAAAAAAAAATAAATACAGAGTCGTTGAGGGCTGGCCCGTGGCTCACTCTGGAGAGTGTGGTGCTGATAACACCAAGGCTGCGGGTTTGGATCCTGTATGGGGATGGCCGGTTCGCTCACTGGCTGATCGTGGTGCTGACAACAGAAAGTCAAGGGTTAAGATCCCCTTACCGGTCATCTTTAACAAAAAAGAAAAGTCTTTGAAATGGTAAACTTTCTATAACAGAAAAAAATAGAATGCTCTTGGATTGGAAGAATCAACACAGTGAAAATGTCCATACTACCCAAAGTGATATACATATTCAATGCAATCCCCATCAAAATTCCAAAGACATTTTTCTCAGAAATGGAAAGAACTATCCAGACATTTATATGGAATAATAAAAGACCACGCATAGCCAAAGCAATGCTGAGCAAAAAAAATAAAGCTGGAGGCATAACACTACCTGACTTTAAGCTATACTACAAAGAACAATAACCAAAACAGTATGGTACTGGCATAAAAACAGACACACTGATCAATGGGATAGAATACAGAATCCAGAAATCAACCCACACACTTACTGCCATCTCATCTTTGACAAAGGCACCACGCCTATTCACTGGGGAAGGGACTGCCTCTTCAGTAAATGGTGCTGGGATAACTAGATATCCGTATGCAGGAGAATGAAACTAGATCCATACCTCTCACCATATAGTAAAATCAACTCAAAATGGATTAAGGATTGAAATATACACCCTGAAACAATAAAACTTCTTAAAGAAAACATAGGAGAAACACTTCAGGAAATAGCACTGGACACAGACTTCATGAATACGACCCCAAAAGCACGGGCAACCAAAGGAAAAATAAACAAATGGGATTATATCAAACTAAACAGCTTCTGCACAGCAAAAGAAACAATTAACAGAGTTAAAAGACAACCAACAGAATGGGAGAAAATATTTGCAAAATATACATCTGACAAAGGATTAATATCCAGAATATATAAGGAACTCAAACAACTTTACAAGAAAAAACAAGCAACCCAATTAAAAAATGGGCAAAAGAACCAAGTAGGCATTTCTCTCAGGAAGATATACAAATGGCCAACAGACATATGAAAAAGTGCTCAACATCACTCAGCATCCGGGAAATGCAAATCAAAACCACACTGAGATACCATCTCACCCCAGTTAGGATGGCTAAAATCCAAAAGACTCTGAACGATAAATGCTGGCGAGGTTGCGCAGAAAAAGGAACTCTCATACATTGTTGGTGGGACTGCAAAATGGTGCAGCCTCTATGGAAAATGGTACAGAGGTTACTCAAACAATTGCAGATAGATCTACCATACGACCCAGCTATCCCACTGTTGGGAATATACCCAGAGGAATGGAAATCATCAAGTCGAAGGTATACCTGTTCCCCAATGTTCATCGCAGCACTCTTTACAATAGCCAAGAGTTGGAACCAGCCCAAATGTCCATCACTGGATGAGTGGATACGGAAAATGTGGTACATCTACACGATGGAATCCTACTCAGCTATAAAAACGAATGAAATACTGCCATTTGCAAGAACATGGATGGACCTTGAGAGAATTATATTAAGTGAAACAAGTCAGGCAGAGAAAGAGAAATACCACATGTTCTCACTTATTGCTGGGAGATAAAAATTAATATATAAATTCACACACACACACACACACACACACACACACACACAAAATAACGGAGAGGGGAAGAAGATATAACAACCACAATTACTAGAAGTTGATACGACAAGCAAACAGAGGGGACATTGGTGGGGGGAGGGGGGAGGGGGGGAAGTTTTGGTGATGGGGAACAATAATCAGCCACAATGTATATCGACAAAATAAATTTAAAAAAAAAAAAATGAAGTCAGGAGCGAAGGATCTAATAAAAATACCTGGACGGCAGTTAGATTCAGAGAACGAGGAAGTGTCATGGGATGAGCATCCCGTGCAATGTTAGGACAACACCGAGGTCAAGGGTTCGGGTTCGGGTTCCCTACTGGCCAGCAGCCAAAATAATAATAATAACATTAAAAACATATGTAGCGCCCCGTGTCACATCAGTGATGCCCACGGCAAGAAGCCGCTCGGCACGCTGGCAGCTCTGCTCCGCATCGTGTCGGGATCTTCTACCAGGGCTTCGAAGAAGTCTATGGCCTGCACCGGGATGGCCCCCCTGCCTCAGGGGTGATGCACGAGTCCATCTCACTGCTCGGGGCTGGGAAGGCCGGGCTGGCAGGTCGGCTTCCTGGGCCACCTCTTCCTGGCCTTGACCAGGACCTGGCCCGTGGCATCGCACATCTGCCTGTATCGGTACGGCCAGGAGTTCGAGCAGCATCTGCTCAACTCTCTACTGAACTCGCTTCATTCTCGCTTTGGAGTTAGACCTCATGTCTCTACTGAACTTGCATGTGCGTTACACTTGGCGCGAGCCCGGCTTGGGTCTCTGGAGCTAGGCTGCACTCTCTCGATGGAACCTATATTTCTTCTCTGTTCTATTAAACTGGTTCTTTCTACCTGGAGTCTGCCCTTGAATTCCTTCCTGTGGCGGAGTCAAGAACCTGACAAGAGGACTGGGCCGGCTAAAAAGGACTATCTGGCCACCGCCACCCCCCCCCACCACCCCGCTCAGACCCTACCTCCGACATCAGCTTCACTTAGTCTCATAGCTTAAAGTACCCGCTATATGACAGTGAACCCAAATTTTCATCAATGGTCTTAACCCAGACCCCCACCAAAGTGCACCCACAGGCCAAGCCCCCACTGAACTGCACCCACGGGGCCAGTCCCCACCAAACTACCCCACAGGACAAGCCTCCCTCAAAGTAAACCAAAGGACACGTCCTCCCCAAAGTACACCCAAGGGCTCAGCCCCTACACGACTGCACCCACGGCCAGTGCCTCCCCCACTGCACCCACAAGCCCCACCTCCCACCAACTGCACTCACGGGACAAGCCCCCAACAAAGTGAACCCACGGGCCCCGTCCACACACAACTGCGTCAACAGGTCCAGGCCCCAACAACTGCAGCCACATTTCCAGCCCCCACCAAAGTGCACCCATGGGCCCAGCTCCCACCAAAGTGCATCCACAAACCCAACCCACACCAAAATGCACCCAGTACCCAGGCCCCAACCAACTGCACCCACGGGCAACGGCACCATCGGAGCTAGCCTCCGCCATAGAAACCCCACGGGCCCAGCCCCTCCCAACGTGACCCCATGGGTCCAAGCCCCACCAACTACCCGCACGCACCTAGCCCCCTCCCAGGTGCACGCAGGAGACCAGGAGCCCCGCCACCCCCCAGCTACACACCTGAGTCCAACCATCCTAACGGCACCCACGGGCCCAACCTCAGCAGAGTATACCCACTGGCCCGGTCCCCCACAATTACATCCTTGGTCACAGGCCCCTCACTGCCCAGCCTTCTCCAACTGCACCCAAGGTCCCGGCCCCCACCAACTGCACACACGGGACATGCGCACAGCAAAGGGCCCCCTCCCACCCATCGCACACCCAACTTGCCCGCACGACCCAAAGCCCCACCAACTGCTCCCACAGGCCCAGCCCCCACCGACTGTCCCCATGGGCCCTGACCCCACCATGGGGCTGACCCTCCACCAACTGCATCCAAGGCCCCCACCCCCCATTAACCGCACTCACGGACTTCGCCCCCAACAAAACCGCACGTACGGCCCACTTCCCAAACCAAAGGGCACCCATGGGCTCACCTCCCCACAACGGTGCCCTCGAGCACAGCCGCCCCCCCAACTCCACCCAAGGGCCTGGCCGGCCCCCAACTCCAACCACGGGCCCAACCCCACAAAACTACACCCACCGCACCAGCCCACCACCCACTGCACCCACGGGTCCAGCCTCCTCAAAGTACCCCCAAGGACAAAACCCCCTGGAGGGGATGGAGTTATGTTCCCCCCAAAACTCCCTGAAGCTTGAATTGTGTCCCCCAAGTTTCATGTATTCGCCCCTCAGCCCCCACTATGACTCTTAAGAGGGTGGGAAATCCTATTTTGGTCATTGAAACGTGGAGCCCTGAACAGGGGATTGGATTGCTGGACCTCGAAGTAGTGAACGAATTAAAGACGGTGCTCAGGGCCTGACTCGAAGGGCGTTCCAAGAAGACGAGAGTCTGCCTTTTGTTCTCTCTGCTCTCTCTGTTTCCATCACCGTCCAGTGTGAGAGCCCTGGGTCACTGTCACCAACACCAGATGGACTTTTGACGTCGCAGACTCAGAAACGGCAAGCGATAACTTTTGTTTCCTTTAGAAATTACCCAATTCCGAGGATTTTCTGCGAAGCCACGAAAACGGACTAATTCACCACCCTCCAAACTACACCCAAGGGCCCAGGCCCCACCCAACAGCACACACGGGCCAGCCAGCCGCAACGGGAACCACGGGCACAGAACCCTCTGGCCCAACCCTCCCCCGAATACACCCATGGACCCAGCACCCGCCAAACTACCCCCACGGGCCCAGCCCCTCCCAAGGTACCTCCATGGGCTCAGCAACCCAAAAAGGACATCCACAGGCCCAGGCCTAACCAACTACACCCATGGCCTTTACCCCCACACAACTGCACCCACGGGCCTAGCCCCACCCAACTGCACCCTCGGGCCAGCCAACCCCATCTGCAACCACGGGCACAGAACCCTCTGGCCCAACCCTCCCCAAAATGCACCCATGGACCCAGCAACCGCCAAACTACCCCCATGGGCCCAGCCCCTCCCAAGGTACCTCAATGGGCCCGGCAAACGAGAAAGGACAGCCACAGGCCCAGGCCTAACCAACTACACCCATGGCCTTTACCCCCACACAACTGCACCCACGGGCCCAGCCCCACCCAACTGCACCCTCGGGCCAGCCAGCCCCATCTGCAACCACGGGCACAGAACCCTCTGGCCCAACCCTCCCCCAAAGGCACCCATGGACCTAGCACCCGCCAACCTACCCCCACGGGCCCAGCCCCTCCCAAGGTACCCCCACAGACCAAGCACCCCCAAAGGTACACCCATGGACCTAAGCCTACTGAAACGCACATACGGTCCCAGACCCCACCCAAACGCCCCCACCGGCCCGGCCCCCACCAACTGTCCCCACGGGCCCAGCCCTCCCAACTAACCACATGGGCCCAGCCTCCACCCAGCTGCATGTATCTGACCAGGAAACACCCCAGCTACACACATGAGCCCAACCATCCTAACCGCACCCACGGGCCCAGACCCCAGCAAGTACACCACGGTCAGCCATCCCCAGCTGCACCCAAAGCCACAGAACCCTCTGGCCTAGCCCTCCCTCAAATGCACCCATGGATCCAGCACCCGCCAAACTGCCCCCACGGGTCCAGCCCCTCCCAAGGTACCTCAATGGGCCCGGCAACCGAGAAAGGACACCCACAGGCCCAGGCCTAACCAACTACTCCCATGGCCTTTACCCCCACACAACTGCACCCACGGGCCCAGCCCCCACCCAACGGCATCTGTGGCGACCTCCCCCCACCGAAAGCACCCCATCGGCCTAGACACCCCCAAAGCACACCCACGTTCCCAACCCACACCCAACTGCACCCACCGGACCAGCCCCCATTGAACTGCACCCATGGGGCCACTCCCCACCAAAGTACCCTCACAGGCCAAGCCTCCCTCAAAGTAAACCCAAGGACACATCCTCCTCAAAGTACAGCCAATGGCTTAGCCCCTATACGTCTGCACCCATGGCCAGGGCCTCCCCCACTGCACCCGCTGGCCCTACCTGCCACCAACTGCACTCACGGGACAAGCCTCCACAGAAGCGCAGCCACAGGCCCAGCCCCACCCAGAGCACGCCCATGCGCCCGGCCCCCACTCGAGTGCACGCAGGGGCCCAGCTCCCACCCGACTCTACCTACGTGTCCAGCCCCCACCAAGTACACCTGCGGGTCCAGCACCCCGCAAGTGCACTCGCGAATCCACCCCGCACCAACTGCACCCACAGGTCCAGACCCCCTCAATGCACGCACACGGGCCCTGCCCCTGCAAAGCACTACCGTGGGCTCAGCCCCCACCAAATCACTACCACCGGCCCAGCTGCCCCCAACTGCAACCACGGGCCTAGCCCTCAGAAAGGTTCACCAATGGGCCCAGCTCCCACCAAACTGTACCCACAGACTCATATCGCTGAAAATGGAGCCATGGGTCCAGGCCCCCTGAAAATGCACCCATCAACCCAGCCCCACCCTATCTGCACCGACAACATGAGCCAACACCACCTACACCCACCGGTCCTGCACTCACCTCGCCAGGGCTTCTGTGTCTTACAGAGAGCTGCCTGGCTGCTGGGCAAATGCCCTGCTTGAGAGGCATTTCAGAAAGGACCACTCGAATTACAAGGAAGAGGAGATGGACGTGGCGAAGCTCCTACAAGACGCGGCCCTTCCCTGGTCCTGCGGTTCCCTGCTCAGGACAGCCGACCCGGCTTAGGCCACTCCTACCTCTCCAAGAGCCCCCAGACCTCTGCTCCTACACGTGACTCCCTATGTGTCTGTCCCTAGGAATCTGTAACCAAGAACCAAACTGGGGTCTCAAGAAAGGAAAAAAGTTTCTATCAAGCAGAAGAGACGCTGTCTTACTTTTCGCCTGGAAAAATATACCCCAGTCCCATTTT